>NC_135781.1:29203176-29471442 GCF_028453695.1 Augochlora pura
GCTGTGAGAAACCGTGGAAAACCGATCTTACCCGTGGTGGACGCCCTAAATATCGCTGGAGGACTGTCGTGGAGGGTGCGACGTCAGCGCGCAGCTGTTCCCGAGCAAATAATGCGAACGGAAAGACGCGCGGGGTACGTCGAGCGAACGGCTTCACGGCAATGCGCGAGCAATTTTTCGTGGTTGAACCGAAAAGATCGCTGGGTGGGGGGGGGGGAGGGGGGAAACAAAGGGCTGGCACCGGCACCGGGAAATCGGTTGCGTTCCAGCGCGTTTTAACGGCCACTTAGCCGACTGCTGCCGCCGCTGGAAAAGACGGCGCACGGTAATCGGCGCGAGGCGGTTTAGAGGCTCGGGAACACCGCAGACGCATTTACCTGTCGATTATTTTCGCGCGAACGCGCCGCGCGAATTGGAGAACGAGCGCCGGCACGGCGCGCGGAACACGCTGCGAAATGGTACTTTTGAGGCCTCGGCAAAAATAGACCATCGAGGGAAGTGGAATTCGATGTTCGATGGCTCGTTGCCGCCTCGTACCGGCTGGCTAGACTCGCTGGAATTCGGCTTTATCGCGATACGAAGTCTCCGACGCCTCGGCCGGAGTGCCGGACGACCGTGGAAATTAATCGATTCGAATGGTCATCGTGTTCGAGGGTTTCCCGGTGCGAATGCCGCCCTCCGTGCCGGCGACTTCGACCCCGGCGGAGCTGTTAACGTAATTTCTTCATTCGCGGCGCACGCAACCGATCATTCCACCAGGTGGGGTCTCGGTAGGACGTACCTGGCAATTTGTTGGCCCGACCTCGATTCTCTTCAATTATGATACGTCGAACGTCTTCATCTCCATGCGCGATCTAGTTCTTCGGATAGCTATCGCTCGGGCACGCCCGGGAACCACTTCGAGCCGCGAATTATCGAAGACCTTCTCGCCAATTAGTTGCGATGGTACTTGAGCGTGGGGATCGCGGAGCGCGCTCGTGTGCTTAGAAAACGGGGCAGCACTCGTCTTCTTTGCTGTGGCGATCGCCGGGGCTATTTCGTTCTTCAAACGAACAATTTGTCGGCTGTTTAAATGCTCGCAAAAATGACTAGGAGGATTCTCAAGATGTTTAGAAGGGTTTGAGTTATTGTTATGCGAGCTGTAGGAGTTCGTTTGTAGATGGTAAGGTGCAAGAAGTCGGTCTGAATGTACCGTGACTTTTTAGTCAAGATGAGATGAAATCTAAAACTTTGGTGTGGAATTAAATCGTATTGATTAATATTAACGCTAGAACTAAATTTTTTATAAATTTATGCCATGTGTTTTCATAAATGTAAAACTGTGTAATAAATGCCTAAGAGTCTTCGTATGCTAAAGGAAATTTTAAATGATATGGTTGCATCGGAAAAGAATTATATATTATACATCCATTATTATATATTTATCTTTAATAATCATAATAATTAAATATCTTTAATAATAATAATTATTATATATTTATATTATATTATTATTATTATATTATTTTATTATATGATTTCTTATTATTCTTTATTAAGAATTTCTTAAGAATTTAAACTAAAACGAAATTCAGCAGTCTCCCACTCGCAAGAGTAGACATATCTTCAGTCAGATACAAAGTTGATAGAGATCTCAAGAAAGAATATTTATTGCTGAGACCTATGGTTCTTCGAAGGTTCCATACACTCGCGAAGGCTTCTAGGCGCTGATGCAACAAACGACTCCAACGAAATATATTGATATTCTTAATGCGGTGCAGTTTCTATGGCCATTATTCTGCAGACAGAAGGTTAACGTATTCCCTTCGACGTCAGGCTGAACTTTCGACGCCTAGCATTTCGGTCCCTTCCACAATCTTTCGATTAGGGTGTCTTTGTCGGCGTAGCCCAAAGCGGGAACGGTTCCATAGGTCAATGAAATGTCGCTGGCAGAGACCCGACCCAAAAACCAATCGCTAAATGGTCTTCGGGGCGTGCGGTTTGCCATTTAGCCATTTCACTAATTGTCTAAACTCGCGGCAGACTAGACTATACGAACGGCGATCTTTCGGAAAACAAAGTTCATGCTACAAAGTGCTTTAGGTTACTTTGATCCCATGTTACAGTCATTGGAGGATCGATAAATTTTAGAGACATCGATGTTAAGATATTTTTGTGGTGAAGAATGCTTCGATTTCTACAAGTGAAATATTATTATTTTATATATTTATCGTATATTTATTTTTTTATATTTAAATAGCTGCCCATCGCTCAATTATTCGTTAGTATTCTATAGATTATTATTTGGTGAAGTATTATAATGCAGAAATGTGTAGAAATGTATAGTATGAAGCAGAAATTCCATAATATTAAAACTTGTTCATGCAATGTTACAAGTTCACTACATAAAGGGACAAATATTCTACAGGTGTGAACAATTTGAAGAATATCGACAGAAATATCACTGTTTCCAGGACACAGAAGCATCCTATATGTCATGAATTTATCGCATCCCTATTCTAATCTCGCTATATTCAAACCACCATTCCTCCAGAATATATTCTCTGAATTGCAACTACGGTGCATCGATAGTTCGAGGCTAACCCTTTTCGGAGAACATTTTCAATGAGTTACACGCGAAGAACGTACAATTAAAGAAAATCGATTCGCTGACCCCCACCGAATGGGAATACCCTCTTAACGCTCCGGTCCCGAAGGTGGCCCCAAAGGCAATCGTGTTTCAGAGCGGGCACAGCCGGCTCCGGGCTCGTAACTCGTGCGGTCCCCCGTTCTGCACACACGTACGCGCGCATATCCTGGCCGAGTGGCTGGGATCGAGGATCTCGAGGAGGGCCGCGAGCCCACGGACCGGTTCTTAATAATTAACATATGCAACGTTAATTTTACGGAATTATAATTTCACGTCACTCGGTGGTGGCGGCGGCTGCGGCGGGCGCGACGATAGGGGGGAAACGGTGCGCAGGTGCGACGAGGATGGACGAGAGAAAGGGACGACCGGAGATGGAGGAAGCGGGACGAGGAGAGTACGAAGAGAGGATAAAGAGAGGATAAAGAGAGGACGAGGAGAGGGCGAAGAGCGAACGGGTGAGGCCAGGATGCATACACGTCCTGCTGTCTCTCGGCTACTGGCGTCTTTTCAGCCTTAGGGACCGGTGGGAGCCGCGGCCTTTTTGCCGTTTCGGAGCACCGTGAATTAAAACCGCCGGTAGATAGGCTCGTTAGAATTTTTCCTAGCCAAGATTGAGATAATTTCCCGTCGCTTGCTTTATTACGAGCTGCGTACGATTCTAATTGCCGGCCATTAACCACTTAATAACCGGTGCGTAAACGTTGCGCGCCGAGGGAGATGGCTCCGCTCTCGGACGGGCAACTTTGCGAATCTTTTTTTGCCGCGCGAAACGGAACGGACATCGATACAGGACTTCTCGCCTCGGTCTCGCCAACCCTTCGGCTAATGGGAAACTATTTTTTCCGACGACGAGGTTCAGCGTCCTCTTTTATCCCGTCGCTAAATCGCAAGACTCGATGCGACTTTAGACTTTGCGCTATACGTGCTTCCGTTAATGAATTCGCGGCGAATGCTAAAGCTGAAGGCTGGAGTGTTTGTACTATTTTACTAGTTAAATGTTAACGTTCTTCTCAAAGAATTAAATTATAATATGATTGGGTTAGAATCATGATAACGTAAGGCATATTTTTCTCATTGCATGAAATGGCACTCTTTTTATCAACTGACATGCGGAATTGCAGTCATTCTTTAGTAGACCTATGATTAATTTCGCTTATCTTATCAGTCTGGCATGTATAGATTACATTCGATTCTAAAGTACTCGTAGATGAAATACTTACATAATCACAGCAGCTAATAGCATTCTGATCTTATTATACAACCAGTCAAATTGTATATTTGTAATTTTTGGGGATAAGGTACACAGTCCCGGTGTGAACGCCACGTCGACATTCGTTTGGAAACGGTTAATGCGCGCATCGCCCTGTGTTGCGAATGTCGGGAAAGGTCGAGCCCGGAAAGAGCTGCGAGCGAGGCTGATTCGATTCGCAGCGAACGAAACAGAAAACTCGCTGGATTTTATCAAATGAATCCGTGATGCTGAAAATCGTGGAACGAGGTTGGACGGACAGTGCCAGGCGCATCGTTAAGCCGAGAACGATTTAACGTATACAACGAGGGGCCCCGGAAAAGTTGGAAAACGCGGAGTTACGTGCTCGGAAAGAGATTCCCCCGTGCTGCAAATAAGGCTGATTTTATTCGAGAGCAAAACGCGGAACCGTGTAGCCGGCCCGATGATGACTATCGATTCATGCCGTTTCCTCTCGAGCGTGAGCCACGGAGCCCGCGACGGATTCGTGTCACGTTTCTCGTATCATCGGGCTTAATTGCACGTGAAAAGGAAGGGGACAAACGTAATTATCACGAGTATTTAATTATGAGACGGGGCCGGCGATGGCCCCGTCGCGACGTCGTCGTCGTCGTTAGCGTTTCCGATTCGTAGAACAGATCTGGCCGATCTCTGACCCTCCTCGTCGATCCGCGACCGTTCGCCGATGGATTATTCACAGCTTGAAGCTCATCGGGAACGAATTCCTCGGTCCGTGCCACCGGCCGCGAATAATAAACGTAACAGGACAAGGTGGATCGCGCGAGTCGTGAACTTTCGCGTTCCATCGATCCGCTATCGTTAGGTTCGCCGGCTTTTTTGCCGGCGCTAATCAGCCACGAGCTGGATGTCCGCAGGGAATGAAATATAAGAGGCGCCCCTTCCCGTCCGGGCTCGCCGACCCTCTCTGCCAATGCTCGTCGCATTGTCGAGTCTAATCGGATGATCTATGCATGACTGCCCCCGTCGCGGCGGAATCTTAATTCGATAGCTCTCAATATTAATAAATCGATGCCCGGGAGTCCGTGTCCGTAACCAGCCGCAGGCGTCCCGTAAATTCGAAATTATCGTTAATTAGCCGCGCCGCCCGCGCTCCCTGAAAATCTCTTTCGTCCGAGAGAAATTTCCTCCCTTTGAACGTTCTTGAAAAGAATTCCGTTCCGTCTGCATTGCGGCTGGCCTTAGCGAGGTTCGCAGACGCGCGCTGACAAGGTGGGAGAACGATTAATTCCCGTTTTTCTGAGAACACGGGAATATTCAGAAGATCGTTTTTGTAGAAAATTCCACCGTTTTAATTGTCTCTAAACGGTGTAACAATTTTGTCCTCGGACTAAAACGACGATGGATGTAGAAATGGAACTCTGGTCTTTGGATCGAGACGACTGAAACCGGTGTTTCTCGAGCGATAATCGAGACGAAGCCATATTATTTATTCAGGTTGGGAAATACTGTCCTAAGCGAATCGCAGCTGAAACAAAGTAGTCAAGGGTAACGTTGAAAGCCGGTCCATTAAAATCGACAGATCGGTCACCTCATCGATCTCGATCCTACGATTCAATCATCGGAGAAGTAACAAACCGAAGGGTCGAGACGATCGCCGGGGCCCAACACCGTTGCTTTCAGGTGGGCGTCGGTACAAGCTGTTGCGACACATCTGTAAAATCGTTCGCGCCTGTTTCTGGCAAGACCGGGGGAGCGTCGAACAGAAGGAATCTCGCGAGGGCCGTACATTGACGAAATTTTAATTGCCCAACGCCGAGAACGAGAAAGAAGAAGAGGGGGCGGTGGGGGGGCCTTAGCTTTTTCAGCGGGAACATAGCGATGTGACATGCCTATAAATACACCCGACGTTTCTCGGGGTATTATTAATAGACGCGTGGGAGGATGCGAGAGTGGTACGTGCGACGAATAAACGGAAAGACGCCGCGGCGGAGCGCGCGACTGCTTTCTCACCTGGTCGCTCTCTAGCCTGCCACGAATGGACCAGGTGTGCAATCGCGTGTCCACTTGACCGCGGAACCCCGCGATCCTCCAAGCTCGAGATGTCCTCCGCTTCGTTAACCCAGATTCCTGCTCATCCTTCGGGCCGCCCAGCTTATCGGCTTCGAGTCAATTGAACGTTGACGTCTGCGCTGCAATTCATTAGCGATGGAAAATGCGCGGCGCCGATAGGAGTGCCGTCGATGACTCCGCGCCGCGCTCTCTAATCATCCTCTCGAGCGGCCCCGCGATTCCGAGTTCCGTCGAATTAAGCCACCGACGTTAATTAAAACCGAAGACGCGACAAATGGATCGACAACTACTCCTCTCGGCGAGAAGCGAACGGGACTCGCCGGGGCTGTGCTGCGACGACTCTAATGTTCGTAGAAAGATGATACCACTTGGCCGATGGTGTGTCAGGCCGCGTTTTCGTTAATATAACTTTGTAGATGTATTTCTGGAGTCCGGGCACCGAGATGTGGATGCGAGGAGAAGTGAATCTGTTAAGTGGTTAATGCGAGAAAACTGCCGCCTGGCTGGGGAGGCTAGGAGATTAGACAATCGCACGACTTAAGACAATTTGGTGAAGTACAGCGGAGAGAGAAAAGAATTAAAAATACATCACGCTTAATTATTTTTTTCTACGACGTACAATTTTCTTGCTTTTTCTCTCGAAGAAGTAATTATGAGTAATGCTTTTAGCTTTGGACTAGTCTACGAGAAAATTACTATTTCTTTCTTAACCTTGCTATTAAATTGCATAACAAGAGAAAATTAATACCCTCATGTTTTAACTTTTTTTATCTATAACGAAGATTTTAAAAATGCGTTTCGTTAGAAGCTCAGACAAAAGAGTCAAAAAACAAGACTTATTTAATTTGCTTTTTCATTCCAAGTAATAGTAAAATTGTAACAAAGTAGTTTAATCATAGTCTAGTACACTGATCCCTTTATCATGTAAAAGAAACTTCAATTCGTTTGGTCCTGTTTTAAAAAAGCTATTACGAATTAAAAAGTGACCGTATATTAATGAGAGTCACTCTATATTTTCGCAAACCACAGAGGACAAACATAAAAAGCTGCACAATTTTCCTGATTGGTTTCCAAAAGTTACCCTAAACCAGCTGAACTTAACTTATCTAACTATGTTCAAAGTACCTTAGGAAACCGATTCGACTTCTAAGAAGCCGCATGTATCTCCACCCAGCACAAGAACAGATACAACTAGACGCCGCGAGGTACAATTTTCCCGATTGGTTTCGAAAAGTTACGTGGCCGAGGCTAATCCGAAGCACGTGTGGTCGCGCGTGGACGGGCGTCGACGCTGGCTTTCGTGCGTTCCTCCGTTTTCGGGGTTTCTTCCTCCCTTCTCGGTTTCCGGGCTGTGGGCCGCTCGTATTCGCGTTCGCGTTTCGCTCTCTCCCCCCCTGCGGCCGTTCCACTCGTTTTCGGTGTATTGGGTTTCACGTGGACGCGAGAGCCACGTATGCCCAGTCGTGCGTGCGGTTAACAAGACACGTTCAACGTAGTTGAGCCATCTTCGCGTAGGTATACCGCCCGCAGCCAGACCTCGTTCCACGTCTTTCGCCAGCTTCCGCGGACGTTTTTCCCTTTCACGGGATCTCGCCGGGCACCGGCGACCCCTTAGACCGTGTTTCAAACAGAATCCCTCAAGCCGGCTGAATAGAACCCTCCGCAGACCCAATCCTTTCAATCCGACGGAAAAGATGCGGTTAATTCAACTTTGAATCCGAAGATTTTTGATATTTGTATCGAACGGGTTTCGTGAGCTCTGGCAACCATTTCGAACATTACTCGTGTCCACTTTATAGTTAAAAAGCCGATATTTATAGCGACGGTATTTATCGGGGTACGATCTCTCGAGGTACTATCCTAGCCTCGCTCTAGCTTCAGGAGCAACGATGCCACGCCCACTTGGTGCAATAGCAACCAAGTCACGCCCACTGTATAGCTAAAAATCCAAAAGATATTAGTATCGTGGTTTTTACGCTGAGAGAGTTGTATGGAGACAGTGATAGCCTTTGGGGCACTATACTAGCTTCGCTCTAACTTCAGAAGCAACGGTGCTACGCCCACACATTCCTCGCGGAGCAATCCAAACTGCTCCCGAAGAACTCCTGTTATCAAAGCATCGTATACATTGTGTCTTCTTGCTATATTACTAGGTTTACGAAACCCGCCCAAATGACAGATCACTAACTTTTTAATTTACGAATATTCAAGTTGAAAAATTACTTTTATAAGTTATTTATTATCTATCTATTGCTTACGATAAATACAATAACACTCGTTTAAAATCGGAAGAAAAGTCTTATTATTACTTTTACAAACTAGCGTAAAACAATTGTCCAATGCTCCGTAAATAATAAAGTTTCACAGAAAACAGAATCGTATAAAATAAAATATGAATTATAAAATAATTCAGTGTCAAAGAAAAATATCACCGTTCTTCTTCTTCTTCTTCCTCGAAGAGAGCTAATACTCATCGACGTTCAGGTTTAGGCCGACGGACACAGTTTCTCTCGCTATAAGTTCCTCAAAGAAACAGCCGAGCACTCTTATCGGGGCTCCAGAACTACGGGCTCAAAGAAGACGGGCGAAGAAAGCAGGGGGAGTAGGGCCTCGACACACGGCGTCGGATCTCTCGTCGCGTAATTTGGTGGTGGCTTCAAAGGACAGGTTCAGTGACACGTTTCCAAGTTACCGATGCATCGTTTCGTTCTGCGGGCCGTCATTCAACGGGCCCGCTTTTTCACCGGCATCGCTCCACTTTGCCGAGGTTATCGCGACGTCGAGAAACGTCGTCTTCGTCATCTGTCGGTGGAATTTCATTTTTTCTTGCGCCATCGAGGGGGGGGGGGGGGGGCTGAAGAACAGCCGGGAGATAAATCTTTGGGCAAACAGAAGACTCGAAGATGCAACGTGTCGATACTGGGATTATTGCGACGCCTATGTGCTAACAGGTTTGATGCCAGCAGGAATTTGGCTGCTTAGTAAATTGTTTAATTTTCAAAGGACTGTTGATTAACGTATTAATGAACAAAATTATGGGAGTTATGTAATATATATATAATTTGACTATTCTTCTGTAAACTTTGAGATCGTAACGCATTTAATGGCAGCGGCGACGGGGAACGCGTTGAAAACAACTTTCTGCCCGCTCATTAATGAAGCTCCCTATGCGCGACTTGATTTTCAGGCGCGGGTGGGAGGCGGAAAACGGTCGCACAGCCGACGACACAATTTTTCAGCGAGCGTGGAACGAGATCGCGGGTCGCGCGTCGAAACAAACATAACGAGTTATCGATCCGGCCGGGCGGTTCTCCCCCCGAACAATTAAACGAGTTGAAATTTACGATCCAGGTGTCGCTTGTTCGCTCCAAATTTAATTACCTGCGCCGGGGAGGCAGGCACGCGAGCATATTTTCGCGAGATGAAAACGAACGCTCGCCGGCGTCGAATTCCGATCGTTCATTATTTTTCACGCGATCCGCAACGATTCCGTACAGCTGCGACGCCGTCGCCGCCGCCGCGCCGGTCGCGGATCGGCCGGGCCCGGCTCGTCATCATCGAGCCAAGACGACGATAATTAACCGGAGCAATTTCGGAACGTTGCCCTTCCATTTAACCGGAGAGTAGTCGGTTCGCCGGGCCCGTTAGGGTCGTCGCCAGAGACCTTGAAGAAACCCGGCTTCCAACGTACGCGCGTTCATTGTGGTCTACAGCTGTTCACGGACGTCTACGTTTCAATATACCGAACCCGCAAGAGTCAAGCATACCTCGAGGACGAGATAGAAAACCGTTTCCGACGGCGCGTGAATACGTTTGAGAAGGCGTCTTTCGTTAAAGAAACGAAGAACTGTGTTGGTGTTAACGCTTTGACGGCAGCTGCTTCGGACGCGTGACTTCACGAAGATTTATACCACGACAATGGATTCGGCGCAACTTTTTAAAAATACTTAGCACAATTATATCTTTAACAAAGTTTATCATATTTATATTATTCGTAAAGTATAACACAATTGCACCATTAAATCTTCGACTGCCATCGGTGACAGAATTATTTAAAGTACAATTTCTGGGAACTTTTTACTGAGTCTAAGTGTGAATATGTTAATGATAAATCAGATCTCGCAGTCAAAAACCAGACTTGCGATCCCCTGTCTGCCAAGGTTCTAGACCCGGACTGAATACGCAGTTCAGACTTGTTTCGCAGTCTAATCGTCGCTGTCGCAAGACGAGAGAGCGTTTCCTGCACTTGGAAAGTCCACGGAGAGGCATTCCTTGTGCCAAGTTTCGCCTAAGATGATCCCGATTCAGAACTTTCGGCGCTCGGGCCAGGCGTCTCCGGTTATTCGGAGGAGAATATAATCGATTAATTTCGATAATGGAGTCGATGGTACGCCGGTTTGTACAGCGAGGAGACCTGACTAGAATCCGGAATGGCGAAGTTCCCGGGTCGGGACGGCGCGAGCGCAATTCTCCCGTTGGCGAAGTTGAAGAAGATCAACTCTCTCTCGCGGCGCTAACTGGTACCCGGGTGTCTGGGGAGGGCGATTCCTACGCGCCGCGCCCGTCCTCCAGTAATTTTCCTGAAAGTACCGAAGCTCTGACAGCTACGGCGGGCACCCTCCCGCGAGTATCAGCACGCGGAAGGCGCCTCGAACGGTGTTCCAGGGCGTGTAACGAGCGGGACGGGAGACGGACGAGCTTGGGAGCAATGAGGAGGCCGAAGAAACAGACCGGGAAGGGAAACCGGAGAGGAAGACGAGACCGTGCACCGCGGAAGGTTAAAAGCGAGGCCAACCGGGGATCCCGGGATCCCGGGTGGAGAGAAACGCTCCGGCTGGACGGAGTTTATGGCGACAACAACAGCAACCGCAGCGCGACAGCGACTCTGCTGTCGGGGACCGGCCGGTGACGGCCTTCTGCTGCGAGAAACGCTCCCAGCCAGTTTCCAGCCAGTCCACGACGACGTTAGTTTCCTATCGCGCGCGCACCGCCGCCGCCTTTTTAGCGGACTTTCCACGAGAAACTTCCGACGGATTCGTGACAGAGAGGCTGCCATCGGCTTTGATACCTTTGCTCTGACCTTCCTGCATCTGCGGAGTGTCTGACAGGGCGATACATCCAATAAACGAACACTTCATTCCCTGAATTTCAAGCAATTTAACTCCGAAGTTAAGATACGTCTGCCAACGTGTTATATCACGATCTTGCATTAATTTTATATTCCGTCCACAGGAAATTGAGTACACTTGCTCGCAATATAGTCACACGTTTTAACAACTCTTTAAATACAAATTAATCTAACAATGTAAAAATTACATTGAAAGATTAATTGAAGTTTGAATTCATGGATGAATAGTAATAGCATAGCAATAATTTCATTTCATCTCGATACTTTATCCATTGGTAGTTTTCTAATATCTTTTCTTTTTAATCAAAGATCAACAGCGCAGAATTTGTTTAATAGACTGATTAAAGGGAAAATATGTTTATCCACGACACGAGATATGAGTTAATATAATGTAGCTGCAATCGCAATCCGAACGGATCCCCTCGCACCTCGTCTCTCGGTACAGCTTCTCCTAATTCGCCTCGCAGCCGGACAAGGCTCGGCGCGGAACGTTATTCCAGAGCTTCATCGCGGACGTACCGATCTCTCGAAACGAGCGAACGAAACGAAACGTCGGAATAACATTCTGTGGCACCCGGAAGCTTCACGGCGCAGCCGATAACAGCCGCGAGAACATCGTCGGCGGAGTTTCCTCGTGCCCACGGCTCCGTTCTCCGTTCCCCGGATTCCTTCGGCCACTTCGCAGCCCCGGTGTCCGAGGCAGATAACACGGAAAAAGGAGGAGCGTAGCGGAGAACTGTTGCGCGTGGTAATGCACGCATAAACAGGAATGCTTCGCAGCTTCTCAGGCGCGGCCGCGCTCGCATTTCTGTGTGTGCGCGCCGATCGGCTCTGCGCTCCGGAATCATTAGAGGAGCCATACGAGACTCACGCCCCCATTGTCCGAGGGCGACTTTCCTGGGCCCCCTCCGACCCCCCCGTCTCGGTTAACGCGGCGAAGATCCCCGCGCAGCCTGCCGAGACAATGCCGTATACGTGTATCGTGCATCATATTTCACGGTGATTCCTTTTTGTGTCCGGCGCGTTTACGTATCGACCCCCCCCTTCTCAGCTCCCCACCCGCGCCTGGCTATCTCCCTCCCTCCCTCTCTCTCTCTCTCGCTCTCTCTCTCTCTTTTCCTCCCGCTTTTATTCTCTTCCTTTCTCTCGCTCTCCCACTCTCTCTTTCTCAGCTGCCGACGAAAATCCCCGTGCAGGACCACCGTGGTTAAAATGATTTCGCAGGCCTCCCGCGACGTGGCCCAGCTTTATGCTCTTATCCGATTTTCGCCGGATAACGCAGCGCGATCAACGGATTCCCCGAAGGATTGGAAAGTTGCGAGCTTTAATTGTTATCGTCGCCGCCGGTCCGCTTTCTTCCTCTTGGCTGCGATCCAATCTGCGGTCCCCGCCCGCATTTTTGCTCCTTTGAATTCCGCGCTGCTGGTTTTCAATTGCTGGCGAATACAATGGTGCGCGAATGAGGAAGACGCGTAACATATTTCGTAGTTGTTTCTATTTAAGCGGCGGTAGCATTGAATTTCTACGCTGTATTGATATTCTCGGAGTGAGGCTTTCGTGTCGTAGAGGAAGGATCCTAATTATCGAGGTTGCGGAATACCGTTAATTTTAGTTATTTGAACGACGATTGCGATGACAGAACAAAGAATTACGATGGTGTATTAATATGTTACTCCATTTGCAGTATTTATTCCATTAGCTTGCTGTTAGTTCTAATAAGATTATAAGATTGTGTGTTTGTCACGAACGATACCTATTACTTATTTTACTATATAAATTATTAGATTTTGTAAAAAGGAAGTATTATATAAACGTTAATGTTTCTTGTATAATTTTAGTACAAATAGAGCAGTATATAAGTGATACACATTTTTATCCTTTGTTTAATACAAATTATATGCACTTTAGTAGTTTAATTTTAGTTACATAGGTTATCGCAGAGTCAATTTAGTATATAAATATATTCAGAAGTGTGTGAGAAACAAATTAGAAGTATTTGATTATTGACAATTCATCCATCCTTTTCAACATATGTTTTAAGGTATTTCTTTTACGCTAATTTTCGTATAGACCATAATGAAACGTGTAACAATTAAAGTACCGTCAGTAACTATATAGATAATTAAATAACGATATTTATATCCTAAGTCTCAATGAACCGCAGTGCTTTTCTTAGACAAAGACATTCCTCGAAATTCATTATAATTAATTTACGAATCATTACGCAGGTATAAAAACATTATTGTATCTACGGAAATATAATTTTGTCATGTTATAAATTTCAATAGGAAAATAATAATTTCACTTCACCAGCCAATCTTACGTCGCCGCTAAATACAGAGAAAATCATACCTAGACGAAATAATATCCAACTAAAATATAAAATATCCAATAAAACGAAAATAATCTAACAAAGTTCGAGAAAATACTTGACGCAACTTTATCATGAATCTATAACCACCAACGAAGCACCGTTCGCCAGTTTTACAAAGGTCGAACAATGAAGAAACGAGGGAGCCCCGACGATAGCTCGCCGGTCGACGACGGGTGGCCGGGATCAGTTTCGCGGAAAACGCGTGCACAAATATTATCGCAGCGAGATTGGAAGACTGGTCGGATTCGCCGATAGTATCTGCGCGACGCGTATTATCGTTCCTCGTGGGATTTCCATGTAGCCGGCCCCGGGTAGCGCTGGTGTGTTTGTGCAACTGCTACTGCTGTACGTGGTGGTGGTGGTGTTCAGTGACCCTAACTCGTCGAGATGAATTATCTGTCGGAGGAGCCGGCGTGCGGTAATCGCGCGGCATCGCGGTCTCCGGGGTATCATTATCGGATCGTTGCACCGACGCGAATTAATATCGGGCCGGCGGCGGCGGGGCCGGCGAGAGGATCCGCGAAATTCCGTACCGAAACGCATCCGGCCGATTGTTTCGTTTCCCGCGGGAACGCCGGGGACAAAAGGCGGGACGCGGCCCGGCGGAACGGGACAGCGATCTCTAAACCGAGCGTTTCACACGCTGGGCCGCGCAGAGACACAGAGAGCTTTTTGCCCGTTTGCCGACCTTCCAGAGCGGTTCCGCGCCCGCTGCGCCGCCGCCAGCCTCTTCTCGCTCGAGGATACGAGCGTTTATGGTTCCGATATCGCGGGCGGTCGATCCGCCGCGTCGTCACATGTCGGCGTTGAGACAATGTCGGTCTTGTGCTGAATGCCGGTGGAATGCTAAAAACCGATCAATAAGAAGCGTGCACGCGTGTCTCGGCGCGCTGCTCATCGCCGATCCGAGCCCCGGCTAGAATCGTCGAGGGCGAGCGGAATAGACGACAGCCTCGGGGCTGCCACGGAGTCAAAGAGCTTCAACGACTTCCACGAACCAGGCCGCAGATACAGCCGGAAGTTTTTGCCCCGGCTGGAAGAATGAAAATTGCCGCCGTCCCTCATTTTCAGCAATTGCCTCTCGCTCGTCAGCCAACGGGACACCTCTCATCTAATTAGCCGGAAGCGACGGAAGAAGGTGTTGATGAATCGCGTGATAAATACTTTTGTTACCGACGTTGTGGATGGACGTACGGGATGCAGCTTACAGCTGCGAAAATGGCGTATCGTCGACTCACTGTTGACTAACAGGTTTCGAGGAATTCGCCTGTTAAACAATAGAAGCGAACGCGCCAACGTGTGCTTCTTTATGCGAATGACAAGACTATCTATTTAGACCTCTCGTCAATTTTATGGTAATGTCTGTTGGGATTGAGAAATTTATTTCATCATTTTCTGTGTAAGAGCGTCTTTGTTATGTCAGTAACTTTGTAACAAAATGTGGATGTGCTCGATAGGGTTAAAGTTAACTTGCGTGCAGTTAGCTAGCATGAGATTGCGGATTTTTATGCAGAACTAAATAGATATTTATTTAATTTTCTAATTATTTTAATGAGCCAAAACTAATGCGTCAGCATTTTATTATTTCTTTGAATGTTTTGTATTTGACTTAATCTTTTTTTTATCGTGACTGTATAAAATCTACGATCTAGTGATCATACCAATTAGATCCATTTTTTTAATCCTTCCTCTCTTTATGCGATTACATGTTTTCAATCGCATTTAGTTGTAATTAAACTTAACCTTTCCAATGTGCTAAAATACTTAACAAATGACTGAGGATTAAAATTATAATGGTGTAAGTTAGATTTTTCGAAAATTCTCCCTCGAAATTATAAATTCGAAAATATTAAAAAGAGGCACAAAGTTAGTGACTAAACTAAATTCACTATAAATAAACCGCACTCTAAATTATCTTAACAAGAAATTCAGTCACTAAACAATACACGCGTCGATAATGAATAACAATCATAACCATGACTTACTAAACTATCGCGAAACAGTCCTGATAACGAACGAGAAAAAATGACGTACGAGAGATCTTAAATTCTTCGCGACAACTTGCGCGCTGTCACGTGACTCATTCAGAGCGCAGTTTGTTATATTAAAATCGTCGTATCGCCGACTGGTTCGCAACAAAGGCCGATCGGAGGCGTTCGTCTGTTAATGAGCAGCATCGGCGAGCTGGTAGCGCGTTATAAAGAGATAGCGTGCGCGCCATTTAACAAGTGGCATCGCAGATAAGATCGTTCTCGGAATGAAGTGCGGATCGTTAGGTTCTGGACGACTGCGAAAACGAGAAGCGAGGAAGGTTAACTGGAATCGGAACACGCTCGAACGATTTAACGGCGATCGCGGCTGTTCCGCTCGCGGTGTTTCTAGCGCCGCGAAGAATGGCGAGGTGAACACGTGTTAGCCCGTTGCAGGCCGGACACACGATTGCTCTCGAAGCCGGCCGGTGCAGCCGCGGCAAGTGCAATGCTTCATCTCTCGCGGCAACGGCTTCGCGTGCACCGAACAGCAGAGAGACGTCGGTCGCATCGTCGCCGTTCCTTTCCTCTTAGGCGATGTGCATACCGAGGCACGCAGTCTAGCGACCGACGCCGATAAATAACAAAGTATCCCGCAGTAATTCACAATAATCGCGCCTAATGGACCGCGATACGCCAGTTTACTTCTGATGTAATTGATCGCAATGGGGAGACAACGACGGGCTCGCTGGTAATCCTATCAGATCGATTATTTATCAATCGTGACGGACGTCTCGAGCCTTCGGAATTTTCAGTTCACTTTCCCGTCACAGAGGTTACCCAACTATTGCGACCAACGTTCTCCAAATTCCTAGTTCTTCGCGGATGGCGCGCGAATTTTTTATAAAATAAGAAAACCTACATTAATGCTGCCGATGGATAGATAGCTCGATTGATGCATTTTACAGCTCTCCAAATGGTTTCGCATTCGATCTAGCGAGTGCATGAATTAATAACGTTTGCAGTCTATTTATAAGACTCTTTGTGCAATTAGTTTTGGTCTCGCGCTCGCGTTGATCGAAAAAGTGGTCCCCGGATCGATCCAGATTGCAGTAATGGTAGATATTCAATCAGAGCTGCCAGAAACAAGTTATCCTCCTTCCTCGTCGCATCCGCAGCTATGCACGCAGCTTTACCGCGCTCCCCGGACGGATCGCGTGGAAAGCGACGAGGCTTTTTCTGATTCAGCTGGAACGTGTGTTTACACGTGTCTCGGTGTGTGGGTATCACGCACGCGAGTATGCGACCACTTCGGCGGCAGCGGGCGGTCCGTTTCCCTTGTCCCCACTTTTCATTCTCCCTTCTCTATCCCCGTCTCGCTCTCCCTTTTTCGTCCTCCGCCTCCGACGAACCGGAGCGTAATGATTAATTAAGCTTTCCGAGAAAACACAACAAGTGAAACGTTATTAGTGTTTAGTGGCACAGTTTACTCGAGACCAACGTCACGGACTTCTCCTTCCTCCTTCTATCGCTCTCTTTCTCTCGCTCTTGTTCTCTCTCTCTCTTTCTCCCTCGATCTCTTTCGCTCTCTTTCGCTTCTTACATTCGCTTATCTGTTTGTCCGTTGGCCATCGTAAACGCATCGGCGGCGTAGTTTTAATAATTGCAGCGTCGAAACAGCCTGGCGCCTGCGTCTAGGCTGGACAGCACGCGATATCCCGGGGAAAATCGAGAACCGGCGCGGAGATCTATAGCGACGATTACGCGATTATCCGGGGACAGGTTGATCGAGAACACATGCTTCGCGGTGCGGCGTCGGGGACCGTCGACAAAGCGGCGACGCGCGCCGGACGATGCAATTTTCAACGAGTCCGCGGGGCCCTTGATCCCGTTTCCGAGAAATACACCGAAACGTCTCTACGGTCGCCGTTTAATTGATGCGTTCGATCGCGCGAGCGGAATTATCCGCTCGTCGTCGGGCCCGTTAGTCATCCGTGGAAGATTATCGCATTCTTGAAACGTCTAAGAACCGTGCCGGGAGATAGATATTTCGCTCGATAACCGGGATAATTGGCTCGGTTCAACGGTCGCCGTGCGTCGATCGCGAAAACCGTCTCCCCACCCCACCCCGGCCAGATTGACAACGACGATAATAAATTGCATTCCATTACGTCCGATTAATTAAGGCGTCTCTGCGATATCTCTGTTTCAGATCGATCCTCGCTTTGACAATGCTCACCGCGGCCACCGTCTCCGGGACCCACGTGCCCGACAAGTATCCCATTGAGGTGAGTTTCCCGTCGTGACACGGCCAGAGATACCATCGGTCACACGATCTTCCCGAGTTCGTTCCCCGGCTTGGCCGAAAGCATTAGTTCTGCCAGGCATCGATACAAATCCCATCGGTTCCGCTCCGCTATCTACCATCGATATCTCTCTTCCTTCTGTTTCTTCCCGCAGCCCGAGTCCAGCTGTCATCGGGCTCGATCATTTTTTACCGCGAGCTCGCCCGGCTAAATCCCTCATTTCTCCGACTTAACGTTTCCCTCGTTTGTCGAATTAACGCTTTTGTCAAAAATCAGGATAATAAAATCGTGTGTTGCGAAACAGTGGGCCTGACAACTTGATAAATTTACTGATCGACTATTTTAACGAATATTTATTGGAAATAATTCTTCAAATTTTTTCACGTAAAATTAAGCGATCTGCCAGACTAATTACTCTTTTATATATTTTTCGACAGCAAAATGGAATAATTTTTTCATAATTGGACTAAGCGATTTTAATATTTTGGGAGATGTTAAAGTTACTAGACGATAGTAAAGAATTGTTTTCAAAAGTTTATAAGAGTAACGGTAATGTATATTCTATTTTTTAAAGACTATTACCGTGCATATGGTGAGTAAATAACTCATAAATATACCTTCACGAATCGAGTAATCGTGAATTAGATGTCCGTAAACCCGGCGCCAGACAATCTCATCTCCATAAAGTAAGATGACGGAGATTGAAGGTTCGAACACACGGACAGCGTAAGAGACTGAAGATCCCTTTTGTCTAGGATGCTAACGAAGCGATCCGCGAGGGAAAAGTCGCTAATTTTCCGAGAGAGGTTCGGTAAAGCAAAGTTGGCCGACAGTTTGTAAACGGCGAGGCCTCGACATCGATACGCTAAAAGTATCGGCTTTCCGGCCCGGGATATGTTCATTAAGCCTGGTAGCTCGTCGGATTTTCAGAGTAATCTGATACATAACTCCTCGCCGGTTAACTTACGACCGTAATAACGTTATCGTGGTTATCGTGTCCATTAAGATATTTTACCTCGAACGCACGGCCTCGGCCCCGCGCATATTAATTTAATCCACTTACAGGAATTAATAAGCAATTACGTGGACGTTATTCTTGGGTGGCGCGCGGTGGCCAATTAATTGACACTGGAGGAGCTTCCTAAATTACTGCCGAGGATGCGAGGAGACGTGGCCCCGGCCGGCCGCTTGCTCCGCGCGCGTATCCGCAAGGCCGGGAGAGTCGGGCCGAGCCGAGCGGAGCCGATCAACGCGGAACGCAAACATTACAGGCGCCCCACGGCCAGCGCGAGCGCGCGTTTGCAGCACGCTTAAATGGATCGTTTGTTTTGCAAAATATTGCGATATCGCCGGCCGGCCGACCTCGGGACACGACCGTTGTCGCTCGTGAAAACGCCTGTTCCACGCTGATGGCCGGCCATAACGCTTCTCTTTACGCGCCTAATCGCACGCGAAGGATCTCTCAATCTCGGTGACGCTGTACCCGCAGCAGTTTCGCCCGCGATTTTTCATTCGGGACCGTAGCGATTTTCAGGGACCGGTTTCGTCGCACCTACATCGATGCTACCTGTTGAACTCTCGTGCGACCGTGATCGAGTTCGTTCGAGATTAATCCGAATTGAATCGCTGCAGTTTGTTCGGCTTTCGTTGCTTCTGCGCCCTCGCTCTTCGGCAAAAATCGCGTTTTCGAAAGCGATCTCTGGATTTCGAATACAGTTTTAATCTGCTTACGATGCTGGATGCGGGTAGTTGTTGAGCAACAATGTCACGCAACCGGTGTGCAACCAGTCATGAATCAAAGTGTTTCAAAGGAATTCTCTTTAGAATGCTATTGGCGAGACATCAGGGATTTTTTTTAAGAGTGGAAATGATTTGTAATGTTCGTTCGACGCATATTGTCACTAAGGGATCGCTTCGTTACATTAAGAATTAAATTGTCATTTAGATTTTCGTATCTATCTTTTCTTCGAACAGATCTTAAAATTATTTATTTTCTTCGTACAGATTACGTGAACTATTAGGCTATTCGGCAAGCAATTTTGTTGCTCCGCCAGAGATTAAAAGACGATTTTTTAATATTTAGAATAGCTATTATTGAATAATATATGGTTCCATATCGTCTTGACTTATTTCTCAAAGAACCTAATATCTATATTCATTTTCGATTTCCTTTATACTGATGTGTTCACTGTCTACGTCCAATTTTGATTTCTCGTTTTAATTTAGTATTTACAATCTCATCAACCCCCTCAGTTTATTAGTGACCACGTTGGGTATATAATTAAATAAAATAGCCTCGCAAACTATCTGTTTCCTTGATATTGATTTATGAACTGTCCACGTCCATCTTCGACTTTCTTGCTACAGATTTATTATAAACAATCTGCATTATCGATCTTCTTCGTGCCAGCTCAACGTCTCCGCAATTTTCGCTCTCCACGTCGGAATATTTGGTCCAAGTCTCGGCAGCCTACCGCGAAACCAGCCCGAAGACATCGCGTATGCAGGCAGAGGCTGCTAAAGCGCGTTTCCATTATTCAGCCGGTTGCGCGGGGTCTGACGACCGACAGTCCTTATCCCCTTCGGAAAGTGTTTTCGCGTTTCGTTCTGTGCAAACTCGCGCGGGATGCCGATGCGAGGCGCGATTAACGTGCCAGAGGTAATGTCTGTCATTACGAAAACATTAGGCTCTGTTTCTGCGAGTTAACGACTCGCCGAGAGAGCCGCTCGAATTTCGAATTCAGCGGAGGCTGCGCTTGAAACCGAAACCGATCGCCTCTGTAGCTACGCGAGCAGTAACACGGTTATTAGAAACGTTAATCCAGCCTCTGCCGGCTTCTCGAGCCGCTACTTTTGCAATGTCAATTCGGTATTTTCCAGGATCGGTGCTTCGGAGCCTTAAGCTGAAGGGTTAATTCTATTCGCTTTTCACCCTTCAATCGATCGCGATCTGCCTTTGAATAAATAACCGTAATCGGTGAAAATTGTGCTCAGTCGGGTCACAGACGGCTCGATATTCGGTCTGCGGAACGCAATCATCTTTTAATTAATTATGGAGCCGATTGACACGCCGGCGTATCGCGAGTGATTTAATTAGGAGCTCCGATCACGGTAGTACCACCCTTACCGATATTAATTATGGAACAGACACTTTCTATCGGCCGATATATCGCCGATACCGTGCCTTCGGTCCTCCGGTCTCCTCGCCCTTACCCTCCTGTTATTAACCCGCGCGGATTACCGGTACGAGGACCAGCCATTTGATTATCGTCAGCCGGCGCAATTTCGTTCGCCGCCTCCTGATTGATTAATCCGACGAGCCAAAGGATCTCCTAATGAAATTAATTACGGGGCCTAGAGGCGTACGTGATTACGTAATGTCTCGAATTCCCGCGTGCTCGAGACAATGAATAACGGACTCGATGCGTAATGAACGTTTGCGTCAAAGCCGTCAACGCGTAATACGAAACCACCGGGGCGAATCCACTCGGTGCTTTGAGCGTCTCGGTTCATGGACGGCCGGATTATGGCGTCTGCGGGATAGGTCTCTGCGCTACCTTCGATCGCTCGTTCCCGATGCGTCGTCCGTTCGATCGAGCAGCATCCCCGAAATCGGCCGGCGATCAACCTTTGATCCGCGATCCGTCGATTTTCATCGATTCTTCGGTTTCGCGGAATTGCCGTGGTTCCCGGTGGTCGGGAGCGGGTGCTGATCTTGTAATCATGTTTCCAGGTGTATCACATGCTGCGAGAGAAGACCCAGTTCGGTCTAGGTCGGGATAATCAGATCAGGGGCACCTGGGGAGCATGGAGTCCCTGGAGCGACTGTTCGAGGACCTGTGGCACCGGTATCCAATCGCAGTCGCGCGAATGCGTGTCCTATCAGTGAGTAGAAGCAGCAATTATACTGCTCGTTATGCGTGGCTAAGGAGATATGGATTTTTAAAGAAATAAATAGGCGGTGAATATTTTTATCGATTATGTAATACAGATATTTATATTCTATTTACCATTTCAAAAATCTATTTTCCACTAGATACCTTAATCTTTGTTGCCAACGACAACTACAAGGAACTTTGGAAAATTAATTACGCATTTGATAATATAAAAGATAATACTATGTTTAATTTGACAGCTACTTGACGTTCCACTGCGAGTGTTTGTATTGTCATGTATATCATATTGTGACGCACATGAACGGTTCAGAAAGCAATCAGTGCAGGTCCACTTTTGTTCGAAAATTAATTGAAGTCGCTAAAATAAGTGACGTTAGATGAATTTAACGTAGAAAGACAGTCGAGAGGTTGACTGCGAGGAAAAGTCTGACACAATTTGCGAACACGAAGCAAGTGGGATGGTAACGGCCCTAAACCGTGGCCGGGTGATCAAACTCGCGTAATTTGCCAACGATTCCGTCAATAATCACACGTTGCGGGTTCCGTTAGCGTTTCACCGGATCAAAGGCCACCGGGAACCTCGCCGATCGGAAAATCTATCGGAACCGGTCGGCCCCGGGAATCCAGCGACTCCGTGGCCAGAAATTCGTAGACAGAAACCCCGGCTTTCTCGGTCGAGCCGTCCACGGCAATCGGTTTGTCCCTCGGTGTTCGCAGACCCGTTCGCGCACCTGCTACCTTGACGCGAAGGAACGGGTGAAGCGGCCGAGCATCGTGCGAGCAAATTGCGGATCGGTAGCAGAGAAGATTACACGCCGGCGTGCCGGCGCACTCGCGAAACGCTTCCACGCCGTACCCGAAACGTGTTATCGTCGCTGACATTTACACCTTTGTAACGCTACCTGTGCGGTTACCGCGGCTACGGCGCAGGATTTATCGACGGCGGCCCGGTCGCCGATAAAATAGATTGACCGTACCGTTACCTTCGTTTTTTTTCTTACGCCGCGATAATGAACGATCGGCACCCCGAACCTTTCGATTCGCCCCAAAGCGAATAGGTTTCCCGATGCGACCACCGATAGCCGCGATAGTCTACGCTTGATTAGGCGAACTCTCCCATCAGTGGCGGTCGTCGACTATACCTCCGGCGGTCCGATCAATTCCCCGGCGAACTACTGCACGCCGAGCTTAGACAGGCTGTTAGACTGTTAGAGGAACGGCGTGTTAGCGTCGACGTGTTCCAGGGGCCTGGAGACGGATGGCCGGGATGTCCTGCCTCCGCAGGATTTATGACAGGGACTACGATGCAACGGGGTCGTCAGCCTGTGATTGGTGACCACTTTGGGCCTCCAGCTGTCGGTCCACCAGCACCGAATCACGCGGCTATTCCCTACGTAGATTCGTGACGTTCTAATCGGGCGCAGATAGCGCGACCTCGACCCGGCGATATTTTATTCGGAAAAATAATACCTTCTCTTAACTATCTAACGATGTTTCTGGTTCCGCTTCGCAAGAGATTCAAGATGATGTCTGGCTAACATTGGAATACACGATTTTCTTAAGGAGTTTTAAGTAATTTAATTCATTACTTTAAGATTGATGGAATTGCTACAGCAATTACTTCCAATTTATTGTTAATAAACGAATAGAAATATTTATTCCGGGTTTGCATTAATACCGAAGATTAAATATTGACGACAGACAAACTAAGTCTTAAAATCACGAATGATGTTAAATACTTTCACTGCCACAGAAATGTGTATAAAAATTGCATGAAATCGGAGCAACTTGTCTCATATTATAACACTGGTGAGGACAAGCATTATTGTAGAAATTACTTCTGTAATGCTTCCAAATCTTGTAAATACTAAACAATTCTGATTTATTTAATATATTCTCCTAAAAACTGCATACCGAATGTACTAAAAAATATATAGTATATGACCGAAGCGGAAGTGTTAAATAGGTACTATTCGACATAAGAAAGAAATATTCCTTTTAAACCTAGAAAACTTCAGCATAATGAATTTAAATTCGTGACAGTATATTCACCAGCACATATAAATATTAAAGATAAAAGAGATCATGAATAATTCAATTACAAAATACGTTCGACATCTTGAATAATAGCGAATTCTAGACAGAATTTTAAGTAGACGTTCCTACTCAATTATTCTCGTAACAACAAACGTTTAAGACCGATCGACGAACGGTGTCAGCAACAAGTGACTCACGCGGCAGACAATGCGAACCCTTTTTATTGGAGAGGGTTTCTCGGTAGAGAGCCCCGGCTGCGAAGACTATGGCGCAGAGCGATACAGGCCTCGTGTCATTTGTTGTACGCATCTAACAAGCGCCGGAACGATTGATGGCCGAGCGGACGGGTGATCAAGGTACTATCGAGCGATGGGCGGCGCTAATGCAGGCGATTTGTTCCAGGAGGCCGCTGAGGAAGAGGAGCATCATCTCGGGGAACGGGAAGGGCGGCTCGCGGCCTATCTGCATCGGCACGTACAAGCGATACCACACGTGCAACACGCAGGTAAATCAACGGGCGACATGCGCCGCGGCTTGATGTTTACGCGTTTGTATCCTGTCCGCGTGATAGATTAACGTTTGTACTTCGTTAGCGCCGGGCCCCCGGACTTTGTTCGAATCGTCGCGGAGCATAATTAGCGGGAGCGCGTTTGCGAAATCGGCGCCCGTCGCTTGAATATTCAAGAACCCGGCGAATCCCCGGCGCGACTGTGTCACACGATCCACCTGTGAATCTCCGATGATCGTGCGAACCGAACGGCAGGGGCAGGAGTCAATTATTGCCTTGTTTGACGCGTCGAGTGTCGCGACGATTATACATGCGTGACCCTGATTTTTTTTTATTAACGTTTGACACTCTTTTTTTTACGTTAGTATATTTACAAACGCGAGCTAAGGAGCATAACACAGATGCGCATCCTTGGGCGCAGTGTATCTTGTTGTTAGAATTTTTAAACTGCAACGCAAAATAATATTTCCTGTGGTAAATTTTAACTCCACACTTTATCAATTAGATAACTATATCATATGAATTTTTAGATACGATATCCAACGCGTTAAATAAATCTACAAAAACTCTCGAGATTCGACCGTGCAAATCTGACGCAAACCAGTGCAGGTCTTTGAAATTATTGCGTTGTTTAAACGCCGCCAATGTTTCGTTTAGATTCTCCTTGGAAATAGCCGTTGGTTTCGACTGGTAACTTCATTAGACGGCTAATTGCTCCTGTAGAAGGGGAACAACAGAGTATCCGGCGCTCTTTCCCGCAATATCTGCCGGAGAACACGGCGTGCAAGCGGCCTCTCTGTTTTACTGGTCCGTGACTAATCCCCGACCCGGAAATTACTGGGCTAACGATTCCCCGCGTACGCGTTGATATCTGCATTGCGTCCCGCCCGCCCGAGCCTGAATCGCCGTGGCGAACGTGTACGCGGCCGGGCTCTCTTCCCCAGTCATCGCGAGTGCCAAACTCCCGTAAAATCCCGCGAAATCCGCGCGGGATCCCGCGAAAAATGGATTCCGAAATCGAGCCGGCGAACGCCCGGGCAGCGAAGTTGCACCGCGTAACAGCTTTCCCGGCGATCTCCCGCCGTAATTACCAGGAGTTTAATTAAGCCGTTACTTGCGACAGAAATGCCCGAACTTCCCGGAGGATTTGCGGGCCGAACAATGTGCCAAGTACAACGGAAGAAACTACAAGGGCGAGAGCTACGATTGGGTTCCGTTCCTGGACGGTGAGTTAAAGCCACTCGAGTTTCCTTGTGCTCGCAGTTTCGTCGACAGTCTGACGTTTAAGCGTGACGTTGTAATTACCCCGGCGCGCCTTCGAAAACGCTCCGCGCTACCGCGGCTCCTTGCAATTATGCCGGCCGAGTTCGTTCCCGCGGAGTGACCGAGCGTCTTCGCTGTTTCAGCGGCTTTCACGCCTTTGGAGCGTCGATGTCCTACGGTACAGATTTCTCTCCGCAACGTCGCGTCTTCTGGAACAACGCGAGAATTTGCGCGAAGACGCTCGCGAGTGGCGGAGGCCATTTTGATTTAATGATTCAGGGCAATTGACGCGGCGATTTCTTTGGATGCGGGTTTCCCTCTGTAGCGTCGCGCTCGAGACGTTTGAAAGCAGTCGAGTTCGTTTTGAATTACCGATACATCGCCGCGCAGCGCCGGGGAAAGGAACGCGACGCTACGGAGGAAAACTGTATTACTGCCGACACAAAGGTGTTCCCCTCAGAGCCAGAACAATGGCCCATGGGACAGAAAATTCGTTTATCGTGGTCAAAATTAAATTCTGGAAGTTTCATGTTATAACCAAATTTTGCACGCATCAATCGATAATTCTTCCACGCGAAAACAAGATTCGCGAGATGAAAGTGAAATCAAATTTTCCAAAAACTTGTTATGGACCGTGAACGAGCAAGCTTCAACCATTATTCTTTTTATATTAATAGGCGCACCTTCGTTATTGAATTAGTTCTTGAAAATAACAATGTAAACTTCGCGAACTGTTTTAGTAGAATTCGATTTATTTTAAATTTTAATATAAAATTTATTTAGTATATATACTTTTCTAAAAATGTCTGTATAACAGATTTGAACAAAACAGATATTTTATAAAAATTTAAGGTTAGTTTGATTCTTGACACGTATTATATTTTGATTGTTGTCTAAGATAATTTTTGCAATAAGAGACAGATTTTTGATTCACTGTGATTTGTTTAATGAGATTGATAGAAGAAGTTACACCGATTCGCATGTTCCACTTGCAGTTTTACGAAACTGCGCCACAACCTACGATCCCAAGGTCCCCATCCCTTGGCCGTCGCCGTTCCCCAGGTGTTCTTAATTATAATTACTGTTGTCCAGCACATAACTCCTGCGCGCTGAACTGTCGAGCCGTCGGCGAGCGTTTTTACGCAACGCTTGAACCGGTAGTAACGGACGGCACACCCTGCGACGCTCCGAAACTTCGTGGACATAATACGGGAATTTCTATGGAGCGGACAGACCAATGGCTCTGTGTCGCCGGACAATGCAAGGTACGATCAACGAGACACCGTTTCGCGCCGGAAATTGATCGCGATTCATCCCCGATACGATCGAACAAATCGTATCGCGCTTCCCCCGATCTGCGGGGCTTTTACAACTTTTTCTCTTTTAATTACACCTCTCGCTCGATTACAACGCGGCCGCACAATTCCCTTTTGTTCCGGGGAGGGAGCTCTTTTTGTTTTTTCGACCCGAGCTGCTCCTTTCTTTTGTTTGTCGAGTACGCCGGTGCCCGGTCCCGACTTTTGCCCTCGGTTGGCTTACTCCATTCGGTCGACGGTGGATGAAACAGAAAATGGCCGCCGGGAAACGTTGCTAAGCGGGCACTTTTGTTGCGTCGAATTGGCTTTCCGTGAGCCGCGACTCGTGCTCGACGATCCGAATTACCAAGTTCTTCTTTCGAAGCAGGCGCTGATTAGTTCACTGCGCCGCGAGAAAGCTACCGCGAATTATTTAACAACAGACAATAAGATTTGTTCGCGGGTTGGCTGGCGTTGCTACGGTATAATAACTCTCTTGCAATCGTAGTTATGTTTGCGAAAATATTAGATTTTGCTTGGTTAATCTGTTTGTTAGGTCCAAGGGGTTGTATACTTTAAATCTGAAACTGCAAGTACCGGTACAAATTAATTCAATAGTTAATGGGTTTTCGGCAACGCTTCAAATAGAATATAAAATGATATCGACTAACCCTTCGACTGGGCGAATTTTCGCATACCATCCAAAGACCATTAAGATTTATTAATTAGCAAGCAACGCTATATGAAGTATAAGCTAAAAGTTAAATTGTTAGCTATATTTCTTACATAACCTAGATTTAAACCTTGTCCGAAAAGCGCCAACTGAGCATAAAGTTTTCAAAATATAAAATGATTGATCACACAAAATGTAACAATCCTAGACTTAGAACATCCCCTGAGGAGGATCAGCCGAGTGTAAAGGGTTCAATAGCGATCGACACCCTATCCGATCGATCTATCGAGCACGAAAGTCGACGCCGGGCAGCGTGCGTGATTTCAAAATGATTTTTTTTTCTCTGTTCAGCCCGTAGGCTGCGACGGTGTGGTAGGTTCCGGCGTGACGATGGACGCTTGTGGTGTCTGCGGTGGTCAGGGTAAAGGTTGTCGTCTGTACGAGGGCATTTTTATGGAGCCGATCCTGCCGAGGGGTCATAAACCCGTGACCACCATACCGAAGGGGGCCATGTCTCTCAACATCTCCGAACTTCGGTTCAGTAGCAATTTCTTAGGTAGGCGATCCAGATGAAAAACAGAGAAATATGACGGTGAGAGAGGGGAAGGGGTTAGAGAGAAAGAGGATAACCGCACGATGACGATCGCGTCACGTTTCTTCTAACGATCGATCCGATCTGTTTAGCGTTGAGAGACAGCAACGGTAGTTACATCCTGAATGGGCCGTTGGCATACAGTCCGAGCGGCACTTATAAAGCGGCTGGCACCACATTAACATACCAGAGGGGTGACAGAAGCCGCGTCGAGTGCATCTTGGCAACCGGGCCGCTCAACGATTCCTTGCATTTAGAGGTACGCCCCGCGAACACACGCCTCTACCATCCCGCTCTCGAAACACTGTGCGTTTGAAAAGATCCCGGGCTAACCGCAAATGACGAACCAGATTTTAAAGCTGGAGAGAAAAGTGCGGCACCCGATCCCGTGATAGAAAAATGATATCCCTGTCAAGGAATATTAAATCGAACTCGTTTCTGTGGATAAGGTAGACGACGATAATCTGTGAGATATTTTAGAAAAATATTCTACAATTTCCTTAGTGCTTTGAATTGCGGTCGATGATTTTACTCAGTCCAACAAATAGGGACAATTATAGAAAATACTATAGGAGATGTACTAGATATTTTATAAAAAATAAATAAGCTAACAAAAATTCGCGTTTGAACGATACAGATGATTTTACCTAGTTCTACACACAGAGAAATGAAACCATGTTTGAACCAAATGAAACCACGTTTTCGATCCAATTTATTGGCAACTCCGCTTCGACCGAAGCAGAATCCTGCCGGTGAAATAAATCGGGCTAAAATTCGCGTTGCACGATAAAAACGCTGAAACATTTCTGAGTTCGAACAATTGGAACGACTCCGCCGGGCCGGCAGACAGAAAAAAGGAACGTTGTTGCGGCACGAAACGGCCCGGGACAATTTCGAGCGCGCAGTGTCTACGAAAACGGCCGCGACTCTCCAATTAATTTCGCCCGAGAGAATTCCGGGCCGCATTGTCCGTTTTCCTGCATCGTCATACATCGCGGCGAAACGGTATTGTATTTTCGGAATTGTTCCCGCAGATCCTGGCGCAGGAAATGAACCCCGGAGTGCTTTACAAGTACATGTTGCCGTTAAAGGAGACGCCGAACAGGAGGGCGATGATTGCGCCGCCCCTCCTCGCGACAGGTAACCATTTTCGCCGTCGTCCGCTTAATCGAGCGCATTTTTCACGCCGGCTGACGATTGTCTTCGGTTATGTTGCGCGTTATGCGCGCGGACGAGCGCGTTCGCCAGCGAGAACGGCGAACGGTCCTTACGCAACGCGCTTCAACGTCCGAGCCATGACTCACGCGCAAATGGGAATCGCTCGCGCTCGCGCGCGCGCGCGTACCACACCGTCCAGTGATTTGTTGCTTTCTCCATCTTTGTTGCAGGATCGATCGATCGTGGCAACGAAATACCTGATTC
The DNA here is from genome assembly GCF_028453695.1 of Augochlora pura. NCBI lineage: Eukaryota > Metazoa > Arthropoda > Insecta > Hymenoptera > Halictidae > Augochlora > Augochlora pura. Next base: position 29,232,550 of record NC_135781.1, read on the forward strand.
GGATGCACGCGTCGCCCCGACGATACCCGCGACCAGAATGTAAATATACGCTGAGCGCCGTGCGGCTTGTCTGCCCGCGGAGATTGATACTGTCAAGCTCTGGGACTCCGGCTGACTGCGCGCTAAGCTTCTTGACCCGTTCGAAAAACGATCAAGAAAAACTGTTACCACCCCCGGCAGAAGTATTCGATCGATCCGCCGTGGTCTACCACCGCGATTATTCACGCGAACGAATCGTCCGCTTTCCGCGAAGCTAAAAGCAGACGATAACGATCCTCGCGTTCGCGGTGGCATCGAAACGTCGATATTCGAACTGCTGTCATCTCAAAACGGGGAACCCTGCGATATTGGTTTTTAACTCATTTTAAAGGGCGCGGTATCTACCATCGTTCTCTTTTATTTGATTTCTATAGAACGTTGCGTTCGTTTTGCACAAGAGAAAAATCAATGGGATGGATGTTCGGAGTAATGGTATCGCTAAACAATGGCTGGAAAATTGGGTATGTTAGAACTATTGTAAATTCTGTGGAAGAAAATTTGCCGACGACGAATTTTATCTTATTTTAAAGAGCAACGTTTCTACTTTCGTCCCTGTAAATTTGATCTATTTCGCACAGACCATAAAACGACTACAGTGAAGATCGACGTGTAAATATCACCGTTTCGTCTGTGAAAAATGTCGAATATTTTAGCCTTTGGAACTTCGTGAGAAAAAATCGTAAAACGATAAATTTTGTTTGAAGTTAGGAATCTCTATTGTCGCAGACTGTAAATCGTTTCGTTCTATAACTTGTTCGCATTTCGCATGGGCGGAATATGTTGCAAATTTGAATTCTACGAACGCGTTAAAAGTGCACGGTGCTCGAGCCGTGCACGGCTTCGATCGAATACACGGTGCCGGCGGGTCGTCACGAGGGCGAACATCGCGGTTCGTCTTCGTAGCAGTGATACCTCGATTTTCCAGATCCGATCAGAGAGTCGATTTATCAGCGGCGGGACACGAGCATCGGCGACCGCGGCCGCGGCCGCGTGACAGACCGCGGAAGGAAGAGATGAAGCGCCAGCCGACCACCGCGATGGCCGGCGATCAACCAAAGTCCAAGGCCAAAAAGAAGAGACGGCTGAAGTTCGCCTGGAAGGTGGCTGGACTGACCCCGTGCTCGAAGGAATGCGGCAGAGGTACCGGACACGCCTATTTCCCTTGTCGAGCTGCGATTACGACGACTTTTACGCTCGTCCCGCGACCCCCGACACCTGAATCCCTTTTTTTCCGAACGTATTTACGGTCCGCGGGAGAACGCGACGCTACTCTGACCCAGATCTTTCGACAGCGCGATGTATGAAATACAGGGACCCATTTAAAAGAACACGGTGGCCTTCGAATCGCTTGAGCAACGGAACGAATTTGTCCCGGCGTTGAACCACACAAGACGAACGGGCGCTGGTTTCTTGTAGTAGAGCTTCGATTGTCCCAACTTGTGACGTCTGATGTCTCTAAGGAGAGAGATATAGTTAATTACTTTCACAAAAATTCTTAATAATTTTTATTACTTTTTATTTGCTTTATTGCTCGTCTTTTTTAAGGGTAGCATCGTACTAGAAGCGCTACAAATATTTAAATCATCAGGTAATAGTTTGTAAGGTATATGACCAAATAGGACCTCAGCTTTAAGGTCTATCTCTTCACCCCTTGAATATTTTGTGAACATCTTAGCTATAAACGACGAGTATAAAATTCGTCATAAAGAAAGAATAATTTTCCATCTTGTAGCAAACGTATTCCTCATACAATCTGATTTAGCAATTTTAACTCGGACAAATTTCACGCATTTTAAAATTTCTCGAGGATGATAAACCGTATATAAAAGCATCGGTGAACACAGAAATTGATCGACGCAGCAAATAGATCAACAACTACCTTAGCTCACAGTTTCGTAAAAATCGTCGCGCATAGCTTCGCTACGTTTCCATTCAAGTAACTCCAATCGAAATAATTGGAATTTAAATAACTGCAATTCAAATGACGGTAATCTGAGTAACCGTAATCTAAGCTACCGTAAATCCAAGCGACCATAATCTAAGCAACCGTAATCCATGTAATCTGAATAATCGTTCTATTATGCAAACGTTCGCGTTCTTCTTCGATGCTGGATGCAATTTTCTCGACGGCAGTCGCGTGTACGCAATTCGGATAGCCGTTCGGCGCCCGTGGCTTCGTACAAATTCGTAAGCTGTCGAAGTTTGCTAAACGACGCCTGGCGTCGAGAGAGCTCGTTAGAGCGTTAAACGAGCGGCCAGGGGGGGAGGAAAAAAAACGAGCGTGCGGACAATCGACAGGCTCGTCCTTGAATGGATCTGGTAATCGAGTATCGCGCGTGGGAAGCCGGTCGGGAATCGTTCGTTTCGGTATTATCGGCGGGCTCGTAGGGCCGTGAGATTACGCGGCTCGGATTCGCTCGTCGCCGTCACGGAAGTTCCGTCCAATTCACGAAATTTATTAGCAGGAAGCCCCACAGGAAGCGCTCGTCCCACGTTATTATTATTTTCCACCGACCGGAGTGTTACACGCGAACCCTGTTCAACGAGGACCGCCGAGATTTCATTTAGACTGACAGCTCATACGGGCCAGCCGAGATAACGTCGTCCCGGCTGTCACTGTCACCTTCGTTTCCTTCCACGACAGTGACACCCTCTCTCTCTCTCTCTCTCTTTCTTTCTTCTAGCTTTTGACATTCCCCCGGTTCCTACCGCGAGGAGCCACAAAAGGCTCATCAATTTGTCTGAGCTCTTTTAATTGATCTTAAGTCCCATTAATTGGACGCGGTCTCAATTCTGACTGTCAATCTACCTACAAGTTTTGTCATACATGCTTTTTGGAAGAGCGGACCTAACACCATCAATTATAGTGATTAGACTGTTGATCTTCGAGCTTAGATTTAGAAACTATTAAACCCAGAATGCTTATCAACTGGATTTACGTTTCTCGGTTTACACGTTGTTGAAACTATAACGATACTTTCATAGAAAATGACTGATAGCATAGATTATAATAGAAATCGCTGATATGTTCGAATTGTTTAAATATTGCTACTATTTCACATTTGGTTTACTTAACATAGATGCTCAAAGCGCTGCGACTTCGCGAAAAAGATCGCAGTCACGTTTCCTTTTCTTTACATTGAAGAAAAAGGATAAAACTTGATTCTAATGAAAATCGCATCTCCGAATAAAATTATACAACCTCTGTACATATCGTCAAACTTCGCAACTTTGAATATGATAAACGTGGCCTCGCGTTAAGAGGGTTACAGTGATAAAGATGCATCAAATTAAAAATCCAGAGACACTATCATAAAGTAAAGGTTTCAAGCTTTAATGTAAAAAAAAAATTCAACATTCTGAGATGATTTTTCTCGGAATCATGGCTAGTAAAAATCGACTAATTTTTAAATATTTTCTGAGTAATTTAAAAAGAATCCGATCGCCGCAGTCCGAGGGTTAGCTATTTTACTATTTATTCTTTTGCCGTGCGAAAGTATTGTTATAAAATAACATCGGTCCCTGTGAACCCGTTCAGGCGTCCAGATGGCACTGTTCAAGTGCGTCCGCGAGTCGAACCAGCAGTTCGTGAACGAGCACCACTGCCGTAACGTGGGAAAGCCGCTGCCACCCCCGGTCTACTGCAACGACTACCCTTGCCGCGCCAGGTAACGTATCCCCGTGCGATTCCGCAAATTAAACAGCGAATCGACGAGCTCTCACGTGTGGCGACTTCTCAGGTGGAGGCCGGAACCGTGGAGCGAGTGCTCGGTCAGCTGCGGGTCCGGCACCAGGACACGAAAATTGGAGTGCGTGCAGGAACTGAATGGGAACCTGACGATGCGAGTGGCCGCAGGTGCGTGCGAACAACCGCCGGACCTGATCACCGTCGAGACCTGTACGAATCCGGCGTGCACCGCGGGCCCGGAATTGAGGCACATGCACTCGGACGTGCCCAGATGGGACGTGGGCCCTTGGGCGCCGGTAAGTGGACCCTTTTTTTTTTTGGTTCCGATACTCACAAAGGGCACTTGGCGCCTCGTGTGAATGTCCTCGAGTGAAGACGCTCGTGGAAAACTCGACGCAACTCGAGGACAGAGTTGACGGATTTCGAAATGCTTCACCCCTTGCCTTGCGATTTATTCTGAAATGAACATGTATAGGCTTAACATTTAATTTAGCGCAATTTTGTGCGAGGAACTATTACAAAGATAACGTAGAATATCTCTGTTCTTACTTACTGTGCTCGCATAAAATAGAACAGATTAATAGATTAATGCCGGTATTAAGTAAAAATGTACAAATATCTTTTTCAAGTTGCAATTAAATTCGTAAAAGAAATGTCAAGACAATTTAAATAGTGTAAATGGAATTTGTAAACTATTTAAAATCCTCCTAATAAATTACTGTACTGACAATTTTGTATATGGAAGAAAAGGCAAAAGAATGTGTAAATATCGTAACAATTTCTTTTTAACAGTCAGAAGAAATTGATATGGTTTTTAAACATTGAGGTATGCGTCACTCGTCAAATTCGAGTTTACGACAGACTATGTTTGCTGGCGAGACTCGTCATTACCACTTAAGGGGTTAAGTAACACTTTTGTTACCGACATCTTCCTATCGTGCACAATTAAATAAGTGGATTGAAGATTTTAATCAAGCGTGACATGCTTGAATTTGTATCTTAAATTGGATTCGTTTTTGCAATTCATACTTGCATCATCGATTCACAGATTTAACAATTGACCCTCTGCACTCGGAGAATTTTCTTCTAACGAGACCGTATTTATTCGTCGTGGTAATTAACGTCGAAAATAATTAAATTGTTTCAGCAATATTTAATAAACGTTGCGTTGATATAGATTTCGTGAAAGAAAAATTATTGATTAGCAACATAACCATTGTGAGATCCTTCTCGAGAGATAGGACATCCGAGTGAAAAGGGTTGGTCGAAGAACAAGAGCTAAAAATTGCTTAAAAAAATTATTTCGAATTATCGAGCTTCTCTTAGACATAACTCAGTCGTTAAAAGTCTACCGAAACAATACAGTAAAAAATAAAAAGTAAAATACAATGGACATGATATCTCTAAAATTTCGGTAAAAAATTCGAAACAATTAATTAGATACAATTCATCGAACAGTAAAATGTCCGGAAAGCTTCTAACCGATTCGAAAAGCGATGCTCCACAAAAGCGATTTATTCCCGCGTTTCCAGTGCTCCACGACCTGCGGGCCAGGGGTCAAGAACCGAACAGTGACCTGCATCACATCAGGCACGGCCTGCCCCCTGTTCGACAAACCCGAGTCCGAAAAAGTCTGCGACTCCGGACCCTGCATCCGAAACGGCGCGGAGCAAAGATCGCCGTGGTTGCACGGCGATTGGTCGTCCAAGGTGAATCGAATAGAGCAAAGAAAGTAAAAAGAGAGAGTGAGAGAGAGAGAGAGTGTGTGCGTTCGATTTGTTACGAACCTTTGCTCGTTGTTCCAGTGCTCCTCGGAGTGTGGCAGAGGAGTGGAGACTCGGCGAGTGGCCTGCGCGGATGGCAGCGAGTTGTTTTGCAATCCCAAAGAGAGACCGGAAACTGAACGGCAGTGCTTCGGCAGAGGCGCCAGCTGCGACAGCGCCAAGTGGTTCACTGGCCCATGGACATTCGTTAGTAACCGACAACTAGAATAGATTCTCTCGCCTGAACGATCCCATTGATCTCGGCCGCTCTCTTGAACACCGCGAAATGGAAAGGGACGGTTCGCAGTTAGATCCGGAACGTCTTCGTATCGGCTCGGATGATGAATGAATAACTGGCTTTACTATTCTTTCGTGAATTCGCAGAAATTGCAGTCACAATATTTGGGCTTTTATTCGAAATAAAAATAAAGAATAATTGATTTCGTTATTTGAAAAGAAGAATAAGTTGAAATACTAGCAATTGTAAGTAATGAATTACTTTGATTTTTTCTGTTTAACAAATTGCGAATACTAATTCTTAAAATGGTATTTAATATAATTCACATTTAAAATGGTCGAATTGATCGTTTAGTATTGCAGAAATGTTAATGATAATGTCAGTATGCACCAGACTAAGAACTGATAATTAGATCATCATATAATTTCTAAGATTTTCGTATTAAATGGAACAATGTGTCCAAAATAAAATAGAATGTATCCAGGTCTGATGGTAGCTTTTAAATTGTTTATAGTAAAAATCGTGGTATAGTAAAACGTCCAATAATGCTTACCTAAAGTTTTCTATAACGTTCTTATTTTCAAAAGGACGTATTTTCGAAGAACGTCGACGTTCCAGATCCTGTCTTCACATCGAAGCTTCAAAAGAATATAACATAAAGGGGCAGAAAAGTCGTCTCGAACCAAGTTACAAAATCGTCTCGATTCGAAGCATTGAACAAACATGTAACGCGTACATTGCACAATGCTTGAACGACGAAGCTTCCAAAGCGGTCCGTCCGACTTCGAAAGGTTCAGGAAGCATTGACCGTAGAAGGGTTTGAAAAATCGTACGGTGGCCGAAGGGGGGGGCAAAGCCGCTTTCGAGATCACAGTGTCCCATCGCGGCCTCTTTAGAGAGCCATAGCATGTTACATGGATACGGTTTCAGTGTTCGGTGTCATGCGGAGTGGGTGTCCAGTACCGGGACGTCCTTTGCGCCACGAGGACGAACAACGAATTCGTCGTGTTGCCGGCGAGCAACTGCAGCGACTCGAGGCCGTCGAACGAGCAAGTGTGCAGAACAGCGTCCGCCTGTCCGCCGGAATGGTTCACCTCGGACTGGTCGAAGGTAAGTCCCGCGGGAAAATTTACGATCGCGCCCGGTTAGGTCCCGCGAATTTTTCCCGTGCCGCGCGCGGCTGGTGTAAATACTCGGGCCGCTTTCAGTGTTCGGTGACTTGCGGGACCGGCGTGCAAACCAGACTGGTTCGCTGCATCCTCGAGGGTGTCGCCGACACCAACTGCGTGGAAGCCGGCAAACCGATGGACAGGCAACAGTGCAACTTGGAGCCTTGCAAGAAGGAGCCACCGGCGGTTAGCAGACCACCGAAAAGTGAGTGGAATGGTTCACCTCGTTAACGTTTGTCTTGGGTGTTAGTCTTAGGGAAGTTACGAATGTTGAAGTTGGTAACGTTAATAAAACTCACGCGAGACATAGAAGCTTACATTAAAATTGGTTAACAATACATTGTAAAAATAGTCAAATTGTTAAACAAATCACAAAGAATACTTGGATGTGTATCTTGCAAGCGACTAAACGCGAAGACTGTAATACGCGAGTCTGCTGATTGACCTCGACTTGTAGGTGTCTAGAAAACGACGTTAACGAGGATGCGCTATTGGCGAAGACTCTGTAGCACAAGATCCCGGGGAAACGGTGTGTTAATGAACGCTAAATGGTTTCAGAAGCCTTCGAGACTGCGTCCCAGTGCGTCGACAAGTACCAGACCTGCAGCGTGATAGTGAAGAACGGCCTGTGCCGGATCAAGTATTACAAGCATTCTTGCTGCCGTTGCCGCGATTAACTCTCCAATCGCCACCATTTCTGGCAGATCCATCCTTCCACGGTTTCCGAGCCGTTTCATCGTGGTTCGACTAAGCTCTTAGCGCACCTTCTTAGCAAATGTAACGCGACCGTCGATCGAAACGGAGGAAGCTGAACGCCAAGAGTGCTGCGAAGCGATACGACTGTATTATTTTATTTAACACGGCCCTGTCTGCTCTGCGGAGACGAGGGAACGGCTTTTGATCCTAACCCTGAAATGGTAACCTATTTCCTTGGACAACGACGTGCCCTGGTCCTTAGCTGAGTCAGAGTGAACACTAATTCCTGCGTTACCTTGGTCATAAGTAGACCGCGGATCTTTATGCGAAATCAAATTTGCCTAATACAATTGCAAATAACACAGACCAGATAAGAATGGCTAACTTCTTCTATTAATTGTAATAACTAGTACGTAGCGATGTCCTTAAATTCGCCTAATGTAGTTACAGTTTTGTAGTTACTATCCATTTTTGTCGTAAACACATAAGATCCGTGGTCTAGTCGTGAGGAAGTACAATCGATGCATCATTGGAAACAGGGGGAACGATTCGGACCAAAGAGAGTGGAGTTCAAAGGTTCAAAGAAATCTTTGGCTAGGATCACGAAGGATATTAAAGTACCATTACAGGGTGAACCTTCAGGCGAGAACGGTACGCGAGAGCCTGTTCACAGATCAGAGATTTATTTCTCCAGCCGTCTACTTGCCTCTGCGCGGCGTCGAATCCCGTAGCATGATTAGATCGATTGTCTCTTTGCTCCCTCGCGAGAGGATGGCCTTGGGCCACGTTGCACCATTAGTTCGTTGTTTTGCGAGGCCACGGTGTTCGCGCGCGTGGAAGACGTTCGCGAGCGTAGACGGAGCCAGAACTAGTCCGAAGTCTCTAAAAGAGGGAAGCGAATCTAGGTTCGAACGATCTACAACGGGAGCCTGCACGCCCACGCGATTCCACACGGAGGGGAAATTCTTGGTCCTCGCGCGTGTGTTCGCGTGGACGAGCTGGCAGGGGCGTAATTTCGCCGATGGATCGACGGATCGATCGACCTTGCTCCCCTGTAACAATTCAGGCCGAGCCACCAGAAGTCGTCTGGGTCGATCGGGCGGCTAACGTTCGCGACCGACCGCTCCATTATTCGACGCGGAATGGTCTGATGGTGAATAAAGATATCGGAAGTAGAGAAAGTTCCTGCCCAATTTTTTCCAAAAATCCTGCGACAGTCTGGAACTCGCCGGTTTATCTCGACTGCGCGATAAACATGTCCAGGCCGACGGCGCGAGAAGCCGGGATTATCATTGTTACGCCCCTGGATAAGTTGCGATCCATTTGCATGCACGTTCCACGAGAAAACCTGTACTCCCGTGTAACTGCATACATGCAGAATAACGTGCGTGAGCGGGCCGGTGACGGGACAGCGTGTGTCCGCTAGCGATGGCTCCGATCCGATCGGGAATCAAGATCGAACAACCGCGGAACACGATTGGCAAGTTTACTGGCATCGACAGTAAACCTGCAGCAGAAAGACCGAATTCGTATCGATTCTATTAAATTTGTTGAAACGATAGATATTCTACAACAAGAAACGATTGAAGCAATTCGCAAACATTTTGTCTTGTACAAACGTCTGAAATTCTGAAGAACAAATTCCTTCAAAGCAATATATGTCGAACACTTTCAGTGATCGGTTGATTCAGTTTTAAAAGCTACCATTAAATTAAGTCTAGACCCAACATTATCCATACGATCACCGGTCCAGATCTCTGACTTGACAATCACTGAAATATGAATAAATCGTGCGAGGTCCAAGTAAATTCAATCTCGTCGTTTTACGCGACTATATATAGCAACCGCGTTTAGATTGGATCTCGAGAGAAGATCGAGGCGAAGCGTGAATTGTATAAATACAGGGAGGATCAAGGAGAAGCAATGATCTGGCCCCATCGCTAGCTGGAGCGAGCACGCAGTCTGGAGTCGCGGCGAAAACGAAAAGCAAAAGCCGTCGATCGATACGGCCGGGTGTGCTCTCGGTGTACGCTCGATAGGTAGACCGTATTAGTTGCAAAAGGTTATTTATCGTCCGCGCCGGCGATACGGGCGAACGGACGATGGATGCGAGCCGCGGGCAATTTCCGTTATCGAGCATTTAATTAACATATCGAGTCGAACGGATCCCGGCGATTTTGATTTACGAGCTCTGCTTATTAACGATCTCGTCCTTGTCGCGCACCGTTCGCACGGGAAGGACGGTGCTGCGACAGATTTCTAGCGATACCGAGGAAAAACTGTGACTCGGCGGGAGGGAAACTGTAGAAAGAAAGAGAGCGAGAGAGAGAGAGAGAGAGAGAGAGAGAATGCGAGGGACGAGAGAAATAGAGAGAAAAATCCGTCGTTTCCACGCGGTCGATGTCGACCAGATTCGCGAGAGTAGCGAGTAGCGTTAACGTTAATTATAGCAATGGTGTCGAATCAAATATACGCTTGTCTGTGTAGAAACTGTAAGAGAGTCACTGGTAAACCGTGCCGTACACGTAGAAACGAGTCTAACGAACGTGATCTAGCAGCGGAATTCGCGGCGAGAGATCCTCGGATGTTCGTCGATCGTCCACGAGGTCCTTCGAGATCGCGACGCGGGCTTAACGATTAAACATTAAGCTGCCTACGTCCAGACGGTTTATAGCAACCTCGTCAAAATTGCGCGGGCAATCAATCCTCAGTGTCAATTAAATCGCATTCCGGTTTTCCTTGCCGATCTCCAAGGAAGCTCGCCGTATTCCGATCCGCTGTCGCGCGGCTTGTCCCACGAGGAAAGACGATTTCTGTTTTCACGGTTCTACCGGTCGCTTCGCAATAAACTTTCCGTTTCTCCTTTCTTCTATCGTTTTGCTTTACTTTTATCACGGAGCGCGTTTTTCATTCCAGGTAAGTGTCGATTTTTGAATTATTTTAGTAGATGCTACGTTCTTTGTTTTTTTTTTCTTTTCTACTTTCGCCGTAGCGTTTACGTTTTCTATATATTTTCGAACGACTTTTTTTTTACGTTGCGATTCTCTTTCTGATTAGTGCTCACTAGTTGCTAGATCTTGTTTCTGCTCGGAGAACGTAGCTCGCAGTTCTTTCGCAGACTTAGATTCTAGTTCTACGATCCCCGGACTATTCCCACGATTTGTATTGAACCCGTCCCACACTGGCTAGATATTAGACACGTTGAATTAACCTTTTAACCGGCAATGATCGAGCTGGGCGTCGCTCCTCCCCGCGTTCAGGGAGAACGATCCACTTTACTTCGTCCTAATATTGTCTAAGATGTCTCGGAACACGTCCGTTTAGAAGGTTAAAGGATCCTCAAGGTCCGAACATCTGAGGAACTTCAAGAATTCTGAAACAATTCAGCGGCATCGAATGTCCGAATCTTTGTCCCGACGAATGTCCACGAAGTTCCGCAGTTTGTGTCTGGCCGATCGAGGAGAAGGGTTGTTCAACCCGAAGGTTCACCGGTGAACGCGCATACCTACAAGTGTATTATGTGTCGGCAATTACTCGAGTATTAATATTTATGGCTGTGACGTACACCATGAATCGTAAATGTGTCTCTACGTGTCTCGGCGAAGGGCGACCTCCCCCCCCCCCCCCCCCCCCCCCCCCCCCCCCCCCCTCCCACATACGCCGCGTGTTATTTAAATGACCAGCGAGTGCTGGCCCGCGTACCCCAGGGATAAGAAAGGGGTCTGGAAACCGTTTCACGGTCAGCCAGATCGTTTCGAAGGGAGACACGAGCAATATCCGCGTTTCACCATGTACATATTTACACGAGCACCCTCTTTCTGCTCTTACGTCTATCCACTCGAGCCAGTTTCACTTCCGGTAGCAGAGTAGACAAGTAGCGGGTAGACACGGTCTACTCAGTAGTCTTGGGGCACTGTGTTTCTGCTGGGATTGCAGTTCTTCAATGTTTGCAATCGTTTGAACTTCGGCTCGTGGTCACGGAAAATTGTTACACTCGTTCCTCTGGTTTGTCGTATATAGATGAGACAATTTTAAAGTTGCGCCTTCGTCTGAATAAAATGATTTCCATTAAGATTTGTGATTCAAGAGTGGTAATTATCGCTGTTCCATCGATTAACCGGTTAGCTTTTTTGACGAGTATGCTCGATTAAAAAACAGCTAACTGGTTAGGAAGGACATATATTTCCATATTTTTTTTTATTAAATTATGCATGCGAGAACAATGTATTTAAACAAAATATTTCGGACGCTGTAACTGCCAACTGGTTAAATTAATCTGATTTTTTAAAGTGAAGGTTCAATAGAGATTTAAAACATTTTTCCACATATAAGAAGGTACTTAATTCAATTTTAGTGAAACTCGCGTTTTTCTTAATAAAAAAATTATGAATAAATCAGAAACATTTTTACTAATCGTTATACATTGAGGCAATGATTCCGCAATTTATGCATTTACGACAAGATTGAATAACCAAACACGTAACAATGAAGGTGTTGTATAACAATGAATATATTATGTTAATAACGATATTAGGTCGAAAGTAAAAACGTCTATAACCGGTAGAGCAGTTTCGAAGTTCCAGTCACTTGAAAATTATAAATCTATGAACTTGCAACCCCGGCCCCCCACGCTTCCCACACCCAACCACCGCATTCGGACAGGCTATATATTTTTGTACACGGCTCGATCGATGCCACACGAGCACAATTCGGAAAGTATATCCAATATCTCTCTACGCGCCTAATCTGTCGCCTTTTTGTGAATCAAAGTCTGTCGTCTATTATATTAATCACATTCGACCGGGACACGCTAGCCGTGCTCGCCGGCGAATGTGACTTCGTCAAAGACTGTGATACAATCGTAGTCTCTTGCAAGAGTGAAGTACAACGAACAGTAATTAAGGATAATGTCTCGTTGCGAGGACCGGTGGACGGTTCTCCCTCGATGACGTATAATTTAGGGTAATAGAGAAAGATGCGTGGAACGTGAACGGGAGAGTGTGCGTGAGTGATTCTCGGTACGCGTTCTTAGGCTTAAGGATCTGTAAAGCAAAACTGGAGAGTACAGACTGAACGGACAGGACTCGATGTTGTGCACCGTGAATCGATGTTACGTGTTTTTAGTGTGTAATGTCGCGCAGGATACCGTAGTTATCGGAACCGATTAGGCACCTGACTTGCTCAAACAGAGATCTCGAACTGACCGGGTACCATTGTCGAGCTTATCACTTCGTTGAGGATTTTAATCGGTTCGTACCAGATCGTCCCATAATGAACGCGATTTATTGTGGGATCATGTACAAAGTGCATTGTACTCGCTCAACGTGATCGTACATAGATTATGCGATCGGGAGTACGATTAAAATTAGCATAGAACGATTCCTCGCGCAACGACGCGCAAACGTTGCAGGATAATAAGTTCTCATTAAATGCGTTGCTTCTGAGAAAATCGTGTTCGAATATGCTTATTAGCTGGAAGCAGAAACGGATGATCATGGCCAGACACGTCAGCTAATTTCGATTCATTGCCGTTTGCGCTCGATTTTCTCTAAAACTAAACCTCGAACGAAATATCGGTATTCCATGCTTTGCATTGGCTTTTTGCGCGAAGAATCGCTCTATACTATTTTGAGCCGTGCTCGCGGCCTCGGTTTCTACAAACGTGAAAAATCAAGTCGAATTACTAACGGGCAACGATTAGATTGCGGATCTTCGCACATTTGCAGGATCTGTTTTATAAAACGTGGATATAAGGAGTCTTATGAGAATCGGAATTTACGTAAAAATCCGCAGTCTAGGTACATGTTTCATGGGAGCTCGCGATCGTTGTATTAAAGATAAAAGTTTATTATAAATCTATTATAATATACAACATATAAATATATGAATGTGTATATATAAAAAGGAGCGAGCCAGTTAAAAAACAGCGTATGTATCTAACATAGGCATATGACTATCAGTGTGTGTTGTGCTACAAGAAATACTAATGTTAGTCATTATTTTCGGGCATTTATTCGTCGTTTGTATGTGAAGCACATAAAGATGTCTGGTACATTGAGCGTTCTCCTCAATTAATTGTTCTCCAAGTTGACGCCTTTCCCGGTCCACCTCTCCTTCAGCTCTACCTTGAGTCCCAGATCCCTCAGAGCCATTTTCACGTCGCTCTCGATCTTGGCGCCGTGTTGCTTCAACGCTTCCGTGAGGACGTCCTCTACACCATAGGCAATAAACTCTTGACACTCGTTCTTATTGCGCACGGACATGTTTCGGATCGCCCAAGAGGCTTGCTTCAACACGCTCACGCTCCTCGAATAAGCTTTCATCGAGTCGATGATTACAAGCGGAGCTCCGCAATCGTAAAACACACCGGCGTTTAGGGGACACCTCAGCGTTAATGCGGAAATGCATGCAAGGCCAGCTTGAACCACACACTCAGAGCCCTATAGCACAATCAACGTTTAGAGAACGCTAACTAAGGAAGCCTAGGTCAAGGATCTCTCGCAGGAAGCTGTCACCGCGTTTGCTGACTTACTTTCATTCTGCTGATAGCAGAGACTATCAACGGGCCGCAGCCTGAGCTGATCACGTGGAATTTCACTTCGTCGTTGCCGGCAAGGGCCTTCAGCAGCTTCAAGGCCTGCCAATTTAGCTTCTCCGAGTCTGGATAATCGATCATCACATCTATCACAAACTTCAGACCACCTGCATCCTCTACCTCCTGGCAGAACTCGTTCCTCACGATTAGGGCAGCTAGAGTTATCATCACATCCCCTACTACCTCTTTATCCTTCCTGTATTCTATGTGAAATGCGTTCATTAGAGTAGAGTTTCATTCGAATGTTTCCACTCATTCATTTTCAGAATCATTCATGATTCACACAAATCCAGACAGACCGTTGCTTCAAGGGATACACCTAATGGTGATCATAAAGTAGGTCTACTTATTTTAAATATTTGAATGAATCTGTATGTCTCCACGTAGGTAGACACAGAGAAAGATTGTCTAGACACAATTTGTGATCACCATGAGGTAAGTAAGAACTACGTACTTGACATTAACCCAGTCAGGACATTTAGAGCCCCTTTTGCAATCACAGTCGCATGTTCGTGGGCTTTCCCAAATTCGTGCCTAATATCGTCGTCCAATACCAAGGCTCTGATCACACTACAGGCATCCCGTAACTCAGATCCACTGGCATCCTCTCTCATTAATATCTTTTTAAGTTTAGCAAAGATATCAGCATTAAATATATTTTGTCTATTTAATTCATGTTTTATACAACACTCTCTTATCCAACGCAAAAGGCATTGTAATGTTGGAATGTCTGTATTTCTATCTAAAATGCTGACAGACAAAGCTGTGCATTAGATGAATTATTCCTTGTTGCGGTCATAATTATTAATAGTTTCTTACTGTATCTGCAGAGCTATTCCCTCATCATCCAGCAGGTCTGGATTACCAGTCATTAATGAAGTAATCGTTTTCAATGTAGACCTCATTATTACATTGTTATGGTGGCAGCATTTCAACAGCTTTAGTAATGTTTTGTATGCTCCCTTTTTGCCTGCACACACCCTGCGGGCAATATCTTTATCTAATTCTTTCCTTAATTTCTCTAAGTTATGATGAACATTTTCATATCTTTTATCCGCTATGGCAATATTCAGATGGTTTAAACAGACCGATATTGTCTCATCATCATTGCTGATGATTAAATCTTTAATGATGTTGCTCAAGTCTACACCCTACAAAAATAGAGCCGATAAAAACAACCATGGCACTGGGGTTACTTATATAATATGATCTAGATTATTCAAACACTGACATTCCAACCGCAACTCCAAATGTATAATTACCATGCAGTGACACCATTCTCTATCGATATGAAATTATTATTATAACAGAAATAAATTCAGTTACTACTGCACAATATTAAATAAGCAACAAATTTGTGATAGAAAAACATAAAATGTCCTGAAAGTGTGTACGTTCAGTGTAGCGAATAGCAAAAATACGTGCGTGTTTTTGACAGATGATTCATAACTTGTCAAAATGGAATTTGATGAATGTCAGTGTATCATGTAAAGCGAAGGACGCTAATGATATTGCAGCTAGCAAGCTGCGTAGCTCGAGGTGTTAATAATATGGCGGGAGGCATTAATTTTCATTGATGTTTCATTGAAAAAACCAATGGTAAACAAATTAAAGCACTTACCTGGGCCTCGAATTGTTTTACAGCATCTTCAATAGCTTCTCTGGGAGACATGGAAAACTGCTCGATATTCTCGTTAACGACTTCATCGTAGGTTTCCTGGCTGATTACGAGAACCATGATAACGTTGTTTCTTTGTTCACCGTGTCCTGAATCTCTATATTAGGAAATGAATGCTGTCCCGCAAGATCACGATACGCCTTATCCACGTGAGAACAAAAAGACAAATGTCAACTCGATCGTGTATCATGAGACACCTACCGTACACTTTCGGAATCCTGCTGGGGACAAATCTAGGGACCCCAATCACATGTCCTATAACAAGTAAGTTTCCCGTCTCGATGAAACGTAATCGGTGCTCGATCGCAGCGCCCTCAGCTGCTTGGCCTGGCCTAACCGTGTTTGCTCGTTCTGCGACCGAAAGAAACAATTCTTTGTCATTTATCCTTTAGTCTTTCCAAGTTTTTTTGTCGATTCGCCGGAACCCGAACCTGGAAAGCTCGATGACCCGATGTGCCGAACCGCGAAGGTAGTGTTTTCCATTTTGAATCGGCCCTATGAAACGCGTATTGTCAAGTCTCGTTCCTCACGTCCCCACCGATATCGCTTCCCGACGAGTTTCTTCATCGCGAAATGAACCGATTCTCTCGCGATTGTCCACGGATTTTGTGTTCTCGCTCGTACGTTAATTGCCGGACAACGTTCGCCGGGAAAGTGATCATCTAGTTTTACATTAGTGCTCTAATTATTTACCGGACACGCGTGTTTTAAAGTACGCTTTGCCGTTCGTTGTCGAAGGCGTGCGCTCCACTATTTTGTGTGTATGTACATATATACATAGAACCGCCATGTGATCGACAGGAACTGTCGCGATCCTCGTAAGTGCAATTTTATTGGGGCACGGGATAAAGGTTTGATTTGAATCGCGACACAATGGCGACAGAAATCAGCCGCGGGTACATAATACGTAAGCTGCCCGCGTCACTGTCTTCGGTGTGTGCACCGTTCCCCGTCTTCGTGTGCGTTTTTCTTTATCAGTATTATCATAAAACGTCGTACTGTGAACTGTCTGTGTTTTCTAACTGTACACTATACCTCGTACGATACGTGATTCACAAAACAGTTGGTGCAGTTAGTTCGGCATGGTTGTGCGGTTTACGGGGGTTAGGGTATAGCAAAGAGCTGAATAAGTAAGCTCTTCTTATCTCATAATTTACAAATTACTAACCGCGCGATGTATATGAGGTTCCGTAGTATGACTGTCGTAGAAAATGTAAAATTGGCTAGGACTTCTCATTTATAAAATTTTTGTGTTACAGGAATTTAAGTTGTATCCAAGAAGGTGGTAGTGGATATGAAACGATATGAAATCAATATCAGATTGAGGGAAGAGATACATTTGAATGGATCCACAAGGAAGAAATACAAAAGAGAATGATAAAGATATAATGCATCATATTGTCATACATGACTAGTTATCATTGTGTTCATATCAAGTTACTTTGAATGATTTTACATGTTCGGAGAAGCTGACACCTGAAAGATCATCATTGTTCATCAGTGCATATATCGCTTCACGTGCATATATATATATATATACATATATATAAGAAATACAAATATATATATTTACTGAACAAGATTTTTAAATATAATTCTATGTATACAAGTGAATAGCCTTAAAGAAAAGTTACTGTAAGTTTTTGATAATTGTGGTGACCTATGACATATAACTAAGAGGAGAAATCAAATTTGTTCCAAGAGAGGAAATAGTGACTGCATAGTTTTCTCTGTATTTGGTAAAGACCAGCTTTTGTAAACGATGCTCAAACAGTTGCCAATGCTTCTAAGCACTATACACGGAGTATCTGATGTGAATCTGTTCTGACAGAATTGGTGGCATTAGTGAAGCGAAACACAAATATTTTGAGCCCCCAAAAATAATGCACAACAGTCAGGAGAGATTATGTTCTGTGATTCCAGCATTGTGCAAAGCTATTGGTGTTTGTATACCATGTATGACTGACAAATGAGTTAACAGTAATATATTTTTTCACTGAGAAAGTAATATGTTGATGTAACTATTTCTTCAATAACTTTGGATATCACTCCAGTTTGGGAAGAAAGAATATATTGGTGCTGGTAGTTGTGCGAACAGCAGTAGAACTAAAAGGAATACTTTGTACCGGTTAGTAATTACATGATCGATTAAGATTTTTAATTTAATGAAGAGACAGGTTGTAAAACGATCAATATTTTTTTTTACAGATACCAAAGGTACATTAGAGGAAGTCCTAATGCTGAAAGGAAACTTATCATCGTACTTAGACCCTCACAATGAAGAAGAGTCGTCTTATGTAACCCTCAGCAATGGACCCTACGGTATTTAACAATTTTTCATTATTTTTCCACTGTAACTGCAAGATGCAACTTATATACTGACCCATACAATTAATTTTTTTTAGTATATGTAGCTGATTCAGCCAACACGGAACCCAAGAGTGATCATGACCTTGTAGATGTCTATTTTTTAACCCCTATTCTTTGTAAACACTGTAAGTACCTAATCTTAATATGAAGTATTAATTTTTTACGATACTGTGCGAAGTTCACGATCTCTCATTCCTTTCGTTTTTTCTATCTCGTTTCAGGTGAAGATTATGTTTGGGGCACTGGGAAAGTGGGGGTCAAATGCAAAGGTGAGTTTTTACCTTCAACGATTATTAGTAGTTGTATATTTTAATTATATCACTGCTCGATTATCGTTCGTGTCACACGTAGATCCACGACATCTCGTAATAACTCGATTTACGGGATTATACCGTCTTCCAAGGAAAATTAAATCATAAAACGGGGCTTTAACGACTGTTTACGTTTCCATAATGTGACCCATCGTCCGCTCAATGGAACGCATTCATTTCTTATGTACATATCGTATGCAAAAATCTAACTGTTTTTGTCGGCATCTTAAATGGCGCCGCATAAATCCATTTATATTTTAATTATCGACTCTTCTAGTCATCGTTCTAAATGCAGTTTTTTCAAGATTCATTGATCCCTTCATTAAACTGATCCAAAAGTCAGCTGGGACGTTAAATGGAGTTCTTCAAGCCGATTCATTTTCAAATATTTGAATTTCAAATATCATCGAGATATCGATTAATTTAAATACCTCGAATCAGAAGTGGTTTACCGATAGGGTGGATATCGCGACGGTGCCGCCATCTCGTTGGGGAAATTCGAAATTCTGATAACAGGGTGCATCGTAGTTCATTCGATTAGCATCGAGGGCGACACCGTAGCATAGTAACACATGCAGTCGCGGTGATTTCAAGTAGCGTACTATCGTGTCCCCCTTCACCTTACCTCGCGTTCGTTTCCAGCTCAGCCGGCAGTTTCTTTTCTGAAACTTCACAACCCTCTCCTGTCCCTCTTGCTCCCCACCATCGAGCCTTGCCATCGTACGACCCAGGAGCGTACGCAGTCCCCTCGAACCCGCGGCAAATTTTATTCAATTTCTATCCGAGCGTTTATCCAGGCCCGATCGATCGGTTTTCACTCGACTCAATCGATTTTCTTTTCACCCCCCGTGCCACTTACGCTGTCTTTTTTGCCTCCGTCCTGTGTATCTGAGCCTCATTGCCAGACCAGCAAAGACTTTAAATAATTTATGAACAATCCCTTCGCGTATTCTTTTCCTCACAGCTACCGCAATTAGCATTTCTTTGGCTCTAATCATTTCCTTAGTGGTTAAGGCAAATTCATACTTAACGAATTTTACACTTACTCGAATACTTGAACATTCATTAAACAAAGATTAAATTTGATTATGCTTTAAAAGAACTGAATAGCTGTGTTATATTTAGTAGATCTCGTTTGAAATTTTTACGAGTCTGGCTCGTTGTTACACGTGATGAGGTCGACGACCCCTGCGTCAATTTTGGGTCGTTTTAGCGAAATAGGTATGGGGGTTTTGAAGATCGCTGAAGACCCTTTTCGAGACCTCGTTTATTCGAACGAGGTTGTTTTACAATAAAAGCCGCCGTGACTTTCTCGATCTACAATACCTTTTTTTTTCTGCCGGCTTCACGTTTTATTCGACATTTTTTCAACCCCTATTGTGCCACGGATGTATCGACAAGAAGATTCATTCCAACATTCTGATTTCAATGAAGCCGTGGGATTGTAGAACACGTTTGAGAGATTTTTTCCAGCGGAAATTTATTCCGAGGGGTTGAAGTCAATCCTTAAAGTTGACAGCGCACTCCGCGCGATTGCCACGCCACGGGGAACAGCTATTGAAAAAAGAACAACGCTTGTGTAGTAACTGATCCTATAATTAACGCTTCGTACAAAAATATCCATATAATTCACTTTCGACTCGTGAATTATTCGAATCCCGACCGCGATGTTTTAACAGCGCCTAATTTTTCCTCGGTCGGTCTCCAATCGAGGAATCAATTTGCAACCCCTTTAATTTCGAGCGGGCTAAATCGAGATGCGATCAGAATTAATCGGGTTGCGATCAGAATTCGAAAGACGGCCGTTCTTCGGCGCCGGTGTTCGGCGCACCTGACTGGTTACGACAAGTTTCCACAATTGAACGTTCCATGATAATTTGTGGACCGTGAGCGTGTATGGCCGGATATAGACACGGCTCGTCTAAATACGTGGAAGATACAGAATTAGCGGGCAAGAGAGGTAGGAACCGTTCTGGTATCCACGTGTTCGCCAGATATCGTACACCCGGCAACTGTGCAAACGGAATTACGGTGGAGCCTCGATTATCCGAACATCCGACATCTGAATTCTTTATTACGGCAATATTCCCTCCCCGATAGTTCGCATTCTCTCGCATCGCGTCCGCGCATTCCCTCGCTACTGAGCAAGCATGATTCGCGTTCGTACGCATTTCAAAGGTGACTCTTTTTAATAGATCCTTCACTGCATAGCAAAAAATAACACACAGATTTGATTGTAGAAAGAAGCGGTATTGAAAATATACACGTGTACACGTGTAATACATCCGTGTTACAATTCGCGTACCTCTTTGTACAGCAAATATATTGTACTGTTTTTAATGGCAAAAAGGTACAAAAAAAGATAAAAGTATTAGAACATAAATAAACTACTTCTTTTTACACCAGAATTGGAAGTAAATTAATTAGAGCGTATTCACAGAAATTATTATGGTTCTTCAATTTGTAGTCAACGTTTTATATCAATAATTTCACATAAAATATTTTCGTATAGTTTTATAAAGAAAAGATAGATATTCATAATATATTAACTATCGTATATTACAATGTTCGTCCTATGAACAGCATGTATATCATCCGTGTACAAAGAAGCACACGTATTGTAACAGACAGATTAATTTTCAGTTTTAAACAGATTAAGACGATCCACATCATTTATTCCACAAAAATAGAATCAGCATATTGTAACCAACTACTCTATTATCCTACTCGCGCGTTCCCGATAAATTCGGATAATCGAGGTTCTTCCAGGCTCTCGTTCCGTCGGCCCTCGTAACCATGCAAAGAGACCGACGGTCACGGGCGATTCCCGTCGATTCCTACCGATTTCACGTCGATTGTCGCGATCAACCCTCGCGCGCGACCCTCGTTCCGAGCCCTTCCGCGGGCAGGGGTCGAAGATACGGTTGACGTAACCCGTTCGCGCTTCTCGTAATGCTCGATCACAAGGCCGGTGTAAACGAGGGGCTCCCCCGTCGCTAATCCTTGAGAATCGGCGCACTCGATTACGCGGGACGTCTAACGACGCCGTCAAACTGCACGCCTACGTGACCGTGCCCGCGTCGCCGTCGCGGAATCGATGATTCTCCCGTCGTCGGAGAATAGCAGGAAAAAACAAGGGGAAAATGTTCCGCCTCGCGGCTCCGTATAAAACGGGTTCTCCTTTGTCCCTAAGACACGATCTCTCTCTCTCTCTCTTCTGCTTCGGCCCCCTTGGACCCGCACCCTTCCGTGACCTACCTGCGACCCGACACGTCCTTGCGATTCGACTTCACGGGCCGTCGGTGACTGCTTCGCTTCCAACTTCCTCCTCTCTTTTTTTTTTATATCTGACGGATTGAAGTTCTTTCGCCGAGATGATCGATCTCTGCGGAGTCATCCCTTGTCCCACTTCTTTTTTTTTTCCTTATCTCCTTCGCCGTTCCCTCGCCGCAACAAACAACTTTTTAATTTCTGAGCACCGAACTTCTTCGCGCTACGCCGATCAATTTCGATCCGGATCGGGGCCGCTGTTGCAGACCGAAGCTTCTTCTTTCGTTAAAATAGTCGTCTGTATGGCATTCGTTCTATGGTTGGTTGTCTCCACGTTTTCCTCCTTTTTGCCGCCAGAAGTTCTACCGCTGCGACGAAGTCTGTGGATTTTCTGCTCTTACTTACTCGGATTCGTGGCTCTTTAATTTTTACGGATTGCTGTTTCATCGCTGCGATGAGCAACCTCCATCGGCTTCCGGCTCGGGCTTCACCGTTTTGTTATTTCTAAAGATTGAAGTTCTTCACGCTTGCGGTGACCGACTTCGATCGATTTCAGGAGACTGGACCACTTACTTCGGTCTTTCTCTTTTGCATTTCCGGTCTTCCTTTTTCTTATTTTTGCCGGAATTCGTTTCTGTTTCACTTCGGGATTTTCTTCTTTTTATTCGAACTGGATATTCCGGTTTAGACACGCCTTTTTTTTAGTAAGACCGTAAACTGTTTTATATATTATCGATTAATTTTTGTAAACGAAAATGGCTGCACTTCGAAGTTGAATTTTCGAGATTATTGCTTCTCTTTTCATGTCAAGGGTGTTAAAAATTAGTATTTTTTAATTCTTCTGGTTCGGTCATTGAAGTCTGCTGAATATTTTCAGATTTATTATTATATTTTCAGAGTTATTATGTTAACCAGTTGAGAAAATAAGGTCCAAAGCTGTTGGTGCAATTTTGGAAAAATGTGCATTTTTATTGCAACTTCGAACTTCTGTAATTTCATTATTTTTACGAAATGAATTAAATGACTATGGACATATATTTTCTATGGATTTTGTCAGAGGAAATGACTCTAAAAATCGGTCATTGTGAAGTACTATACCGGAAGTGCTTCTTGAAGAATCGGTAGCTTTCTTCACATCTATGATCAACACAGGGTTGATAAAAAAGGACTCGTTCTCCGTTTCGTAGTTTTTGCGAATGAAGGCACCTCGCGATCAACCCGTGCCGGCCACTGCTCTGATTCGGCCGTCCTCGTATCTTATTTCCGAGTGCCGGGTTTCCCCTTCAACGTCGACGAAATCGTCTCGTTCGTTCCCTCGATTTACAATCTGGCACCGGTCGCAGACCCGCCGTTCTCTTCGATGGGCGATACGATCGCCAGTAGAATGGAGTGTCTATGATCAGCCAGCATATTTAGGTGAAATATACGATTGCGTAAGTGACAGCGGATGGCTCCGTTTGCAACGGGCACGCGTTCCAACTGAAATCTAGCCAAAGCCGGCCGGGGCCCGCGCAATGATTCGATAAGACTCTCTTCGAACGCGATTGAAAAAGGAAGCAGGAGTGAAAGTCTCCGTGGTCGCCGCCGGTATTTATGGCAGTCGTCGTCGTGGAAAAACGTGGCGCTCTCCGACGACGCTGAAAAGAGTGGTCCCCGCGCGCGCGCTCGCTCGCGCTCGCCGGTCCGCGTTCCCGCGAGCTCGGAAAAAGACGGCACTCGTTCGCCGGGGTGATCTCTTCCGCGTCTACTTTTTCGACCGCGGTTTCAAAAGGGAGCGCCTGTCCGCCTCGGTGACGCGGGACAAAGCCGCGGGGCGCACCGCGTCGGAAGCTCTCATTTTCGTGTCTGGACCCCATCCCTCCGCGCCATCGAACCGGGTACTTGGCCCGGAACCTGGCCAACACTATTTTAACGTTGCTCGTAGGTTCAAGGCCATAGTGTAGCCGGTCCTCGTGTTACCGTCGACGACCGATGCTCCGCAGTGCCGTCGAGATTAAAAGTACGTAGTCCCGTTGCAAGATATCGCTAAAACGGCGGCCAACACTATTTTAGCGTTGCTCCTAAGTTCAAGGTTACAATGTAGTAGATCATTAAATTCCTCGCGACTTCAGCTACAGCATCGCCAAGTTAAAAGTATGCAGCGCTGCGTAAGGTATCGCTAAAACTGTAACCAACACCATTGTAACGTTGCTCCCAGGTTCAAGGCTGTAATGCGCCGGGTCGTGAAGTTATACTTCGTTAAAAATTGAGCTCTGCGAGGTCGAAAGTATGTAGCATCGTTTAGAAGTATTATTAAAACTGAGGTCAATATTATGGTAAAGTTGATCCTAGGACATACAGTGCAGCAGGTCGTTAAATTTCTCTTCGCTCAAACTACCACATTGTAATGCCGAAAGTGCTTAATTGGTACGGAAGGTGTTGCATAAGAAAAATGTATTTTTCGGGAGCCACGCGCGCCGCAATTTTTGCACGAAGGGGTATGATTAATTCGGGACAAAAATGCAGTCTGACTTTCGGCCAGGTTTCCGCGGTAGATACACCACTGTGCGCCGGTTGCGATTGATGTAGAAACAGCTGATCGCAATTTGGCAGAGACCGCGCCGCGCGAACGTGATCCTCGTTCACCGAGAAATTTCTCCCGCGGGATTAGCCACGGAACGGAAAATATCATTCGATCCGGCTAAATTCATCCAGAAATTGATATTCCTTGGCATCCGCGGCAAACAAGACGTGCTCTCTTTTCTCCATTAACGATGGCATTCGGGATGGTTTCCGCTCCCCAAACCAGTCCGAGTTCTCGTAAGCGCGAATTGATTTCTCGATTCCCCGATCGGGAAAACAATCCTTCGGACTTCGAGTTCTCCTGCTAGTATTTTCGACTTTGTTGCATTGTCTGGTTCTTCGACGAAAATGCTCTTGGCAGGGTCCGGCAGAATTACACAAACGGACAATTTTCCAAGTAATTGGTGTCCTAACAAAGTCTGCGATATTTCATCATTCGATTATTCACGTGTAATGAAAATAATTCTATTTGAGGGAGGAAGTTGTGGCGAAGACGATCTCAAGGTTTTATCTTCGAAAATCTTGCAAAGACAAGTGTTTCCTTTTGATTAGGATGGAATCGAATAGTTTCCTTTGGGGGAGGCTTTATTCTGTAGCTAATCGAGGAGAGAAGCACCCAACTCTGTTTTTAACCCCTTGCATTATAATAACGAGTCAGACTCGCAGCGAAGATTTTATGCAAGCTCTATTAAATATGAATTTTATTAATCTCTTCCACGTCGAAGTAAAAATAAATTCTTCTGTCATTAAAGTATATAAACGAAGGTAAATAAAGACAGTAAACAAAAATTGTCTGGTCCTATTAGGAAAATTATTAAGTACGAACAAGTGCTAATCGTCACAGCATGAAAGGAGCGATAGTGCAAGGTGTTAATTACTTGAGCTCGTCATCGCGTACAATTTTGCCATAGTCCAGCTATCTTCCTTCGAGCCTCGGTCGTCGCGCGTCTCCCAGGCATTCGCCGTCCTAGAAGATCAGCGAAGCGATCGTCTAGATCCAAGTTCCGGAGGCGTTAAAATAATTCGCGCGTCAGCTGCGATTCGCGCGGCTCGGTTAGGCGTAGGTATCGCGACTTTCTTTGCCCATCGATCGTCTGTAAAATTAACCTCGTGCGTCATTGGTAATCGTCGCTTTCGAAATTCATCGCCGTTAGGACCGTTGCCGGTGGGTTTCAGGTGTGCAGCCGGGGCAGAGGCAGCAGACGGGGTCTCCTCCTCCTACCTACCTGCCCGACGACGGGAACCCGAGTTTTACGATTTCGTTGGTTGTCGTTCGGTTCGTGCCTCTCCTTTAAAAGGTAGAAAATTACACTAATTTCCGTAAAGGGGAATTGCGTACGGGGGGAAAGCCGGGGGTACCATCTGTCGGCGGGTGTTGCATCGGTACGACACGTCGCGCAACGACGTGTCCTAGCTGGTCGCCGCCCGACGACAAGATCGTTGTCGCGTCGACCGATTTCGCTCGACGCATCGCAGCCGCGTACAGCTGATCGTTGCACATTATTTACGATCGAGCCGGACAGATTTCAAGATGTCGTCGTCGACGTCGAACTTCCTCCTTCTATGGAAAATTTTTACGTGAAATATACGAGTTGATTAAGAAGTGATTATTATGATTATTTATAGCGATTTTTTTAATTTATTTCACTAGTATTTTTAACAGTTTGATATATATATAGATTACGATTTGAGATGGACAAAATTTTCAAAAATGTGACTGCGTCGCTATAATTCTAATCCACTCATATTATAGCAGAAAATACGCGGAAGAGTAGACGCGATGCGGTAATACACATATATAAAGATCGAACGATCTTGGCAAATTTGACCACCTTTTCTGCCAATTACGACAAAACGACAATTTATTTGATCGATACATTGCAGCGGCGCGAAATACTTTCGACTGCGTTCTGGAAGCAACGCAAGGGAATTCTGCCCACTCTTCTTCCCATTCCTTGTCTAATACACGGCTCTTATAGTTCGGCCTCCATTTGTTCAATAAAATAGGCCTCTC
This sequence comes from Augochlora pura, assembly GCF_028453695.1. NCBI lineage: Eukaryota > Metazoa > Arthropoda > Insecta > Hymenoptera > Halictidae > Augochlora > Augochlora pura. The sequence continues at coordinate 29,258,943 of NC_135781.1, forward strand.
TTGCACTTCAGGAATCAATAACCCCGCGAAATTATTCATTTCTTTCGCAGAGGCGTCGCGCGACGCGACAAGAAACAAACTGGCTTGAATTTCGAGCGAGGCGATCGAAAAAATACGATATCGTCGGATCGCGCGCATCAACCGTAAGATGTGTTTCGTTTGTTTCCGGCCGTGTCGTTCGGTCGGTTGGACGACAACGGTTTCGCCGTAGCGCGAGATCCAGCTCGGACGTAGCGCGAGCCGATAAGCATAAAGGAGAGTGACGCCTAAGTGCGGCTGAACGGTGCGTTTCACCTCTCCCGGGCCGAGACCAAACGGGAGAAAACGATGAGGCACCGAGTTGTTTCGAAGGACAATCGAACGGGGTCAAAAGTCCTCCTGTTGCTACGTGAAACGAACGAAGCCATGGAAACGAGCTCGTCGCGCAAGCGCCTCGCCCTTCCGCCGCTTTCCCCCCTTTTTTCCTCGATTTCCGGCTTCACCGGCTCTCTCTCCCTCTCTCTTTCACTCTCCCTCCCTCTTTCTCTCTCTCTCTCTCTCTCTCTCTTTCTCTCGTTCGCTTCTGTCGCCGTCGCTCTCGTTGCGGCAGATGCACGAGTTTTTTCACTTTTCAGCCCGGCCGACACGCCGCGCCGCGCCGCGCCGCGATATGCCGCCGCGGCGGAGCACAGCCGAAATCCTCCGGAACGAGAGGAGGGAACGTTCGTTTCCGGCGCTGTGCCGCTTCCGGAAACCCTCGATCGCGCGCGGATTTACGTCGCCGCCGTTTTATGGCTCGTTAACCTCGAAGGTGCTTCGACCTTTCCCTCCACCGGGAGTCCGATTTGTATTCGATTCGTCTCCGGAGAACGCCCTGCACATTCTTATCGTCCAGGGAGCATTAACTTCCGTAATTCCCGGCGGCGCAACCTCGCGCCGTGTCGCGCCTTGCTGCGCGTTTTCCACGTCGCCTCCTCGTTCCTAATCGCTGGACGTGTATCGTCCCTCTCCTCGCGCCGTCCGGTTTTTTTTCCGCTCGAAACGGTTTCGCTTTAAAGGGAACGATCATTTTTTCCCCCGTTCGCGAGGCTTTTCTTCGAGTCGTTTCTACGCAAGTCGCCGCGGGGCCCGACGGCGTTGATCCGCTTCCTCTGACCTTAATTGAATGATTTCGATCCGAACGACCTCGACACCCCTCTCGCCCGTCCCAATTTACACCGGCCCATCCGTATGCACTTTGACCATCAAACGGGAAGCCTCTCGCAGCCGTTGAAGTCACGATAGGGACGCGTCGCCGGGCTCACCCTCTCGTGTGCAGGCAACATTTAACAATCTTTTAATCGATAATCCTGTTTACTCGAAATTCATCGACTTTTACTTAGCGTCGCTTCTTCGGCGCGATGTTGTTCGCTCGGGTCTCTCTCGCCGGGCGTCGTTCCGCGGGGATCCCTGTATTTTTCAGAAATAAATCGTCGCGGGTACGTTTACAGAGTGCTGGGCTGTATGCGTTTAGAACGACGAGGAAGTGCTATTTAAAGCACTGAGAAGACTGAAACCGTTTAATTCTAGAACGTGCAATTTCTATAAAAAATAGACCGAAGTGAAAATTGTCAGAATTATTTGTAGTAAGAGGTAAGTTTTAAGATGCAGTCTACATATACCAAAGTTTTAAAAAGACGAGCGAAATAAATGATAAAGTCACTGCAAATTGACTGAACTCTAAATTAGCTTAAAAATACATTTTGTCAGTGAATTGTATACATGCTAGAAAGTAATTGTAGATCTCGTTTCTGACAATAAGGAAAATGTGTCTTGCGCCACGATGATGCTAACCCGGAAAACGCTTGTAGGAAATCGAGAGTACATATTATTTTCCATTACATCGGTATAAATTGCGTCCTACGCGTGCAGGAAATCCCACCTCGTGATTCTGTTTCTACCGAAGGATCGCGAGACTCTGCGTCTTCCCGGGATCCTAAGGCCGTCGTCCAGGGGTCGTGCAACTCGGAAGCGAATATTTCTGCGCGGGGGTGAAAGCCGGTCGAAGTAACGCGCGTAACCCGGCGACGCATAACAACTCCTTCCGTGTGTATAGTGGCGTGCTTCGACTCGTTCTTCTCGAGCGCGCGCCTACGTATGCCTACTTTTGTACGCGAGCTCTTCATATCAGGTCGGTCGATTAAACTAAAATTAACCCGTCCACCTCGAGCAAAGCGAGCGAGCGAGCGAGCGAATCGACGCGGCGCGCAGGCGAACGCGTTCCCTCTTTCGGGCCGGCATCGAGCCACGCTCGTGCCAACATTTCACTGTCTTGTCGCGCTTCTTTTTTTTTCTTCCGCTCCTGCCCTCGCGGCCACCTTGAATTTCAGCCTCGCATTTTCTTAATGCACCGGGGTCCCCCCTTCTCTTCTTCTGCCCTCCCCTGCGCTCTTCGTTTGTTTCCACGGACAGGGATACCTCTCCGAGGGGGCGCGCTCCCTAAATAATTCCTCGCGTGGACCTCTTCAACCGTGCAACGCGTTAGGCAGCGAATTTCTTCTTCATATTCCTCGTCCTCGTCTTCTTATTCTTCTTCCCAGAAATATTTCTGTTTCGCCTTTGAGAGACATCGATTTTCTCCGCGTTCCTCTTCAATGGAAAGGTGTGTGGGCAGGTCAGGTGCGATCGTTTGAATGGATCGAGAGGACGTGGGTGGTTCGGTAATAAAATGACTCTTTAGTTACACTGCTAGAATGAATCTTTATTGATTCGTACGGCGAATCGTTTACCACGCGGGCTACTTTAGATCGAGCCGGTCACGTCGATACGTAATTTGGATGACGGAGAATTTTGATGTCGGAGGATCGAGTGATTCATATTATTTAACAGATCGAGCGACGCCCATTTTCAAGTAGGCTTTGAAATTTATTTTCTCTATATTAAACAAAGTAAATGTAAAAGTACGATTTTCAAAATACAAGAATAATGTTTTCCGTAGTTAAATCTTAACTTTTTAATTTCGTTAATTAAACGCCTTTGATATAAGAATTTTAAGAGCCAATTTCGGTATTAACCCTTCAACAATCCACCTCAATTTTTCGGCATAAGTAACATTGTTAGATTGTGACTTGAAATAAAATCTTAACAATCATAAAATCATTCTTTTCGAAATGTAAGAAAAGAACATAGAATCGATACAGAATAAAGAAGAATATTTTTTGTCTCTTCATAAAGTACGAATTTGGTTTATAAAAACCTCAATGTTTTAATATCTATATTTTAGTATTTTGTATTTATTTAGTATTTAGTATCTATTGAGTATTGATTAAATTAAATTGTATATGCAGAATAATGTCAAGAGAGGTTAAAATTGCTCGAAATAAGGGAAAAAAACCACATGGAATCGTTTTAGGTTTTTGTGTCAGAATGCCCATTGATTTTTCTCGTTCGATTCGCCAATTTCTTTCTCTCGAGTTCAAGGTGTCAACCTCCCGTGGTTGTTAACCCTGCGCGTCGTAAAGACGTCTCGAAGACGTTTCCAGCGTCTCGGTTCTCCCGCTTCCCTCGGCGCCAGGAATTTCGTAGCCTGCGTTCCGGGGAAAGGAGCGGCCGATCATTTTTCCACGATTCGATCGCGGCTACTCAGCTCTCTCGGCCTCGTGGCTCTTTCGCCCGCGGAACTTTTACTCGACGCCAGCCGCGAAAATCGTTGTCCTTCTTCCACCTCTCCCCGCGACCCGATATCCCCCATCCTTGTTTTCTGCTCTCCATTGAAAATACCGATTTCCGTGCCGTATTTGCGTCTGGTTGTTTGCACTAGTCTGCGCGTATCGATCGAAGACGATGAAGCGATTAATCTGCCGCTGACTTATCCATTTGTTTCGTATCTCCTCGTATCGCGTCGCTGTTCCGTCTCGCAAATGCCCGCGCACACATAACAGCGATACAAACGGCCGAGCATTAACCCTTTCCACTTAAAAACATTTTATCTGCAAATCCAGCCGAGTTTTTCCGATCTATTTTCGTTTCTGTGCGAGCTGTATTGCATTCTATTGTGCATTTTATCGTGAAATATTCAGGAAACGAGTAAACCCGATAGTGCGATGAAATTGGAAAATTAATGTCGCACGGAAAAAGCGAGTTGCAGCGAACGTTCGATTTTGGTGTACGCTTTCGGCATTGTCGGGAGGCGTGGAAGAGTATAACGCGGCACCAGGCACGCGTTCAGGTATTCGCGTTATGCGCGTCGTGTGAGAAAGTTCGGCGATCGCGCGTGAATTCAAATCGATGGTAGAAACACGTCGCCTCGTCGCTTTTAATAAACCAGACCCGCGGCCGGCGCATAAGTTTCGATTAAGTCGCTCGAGTACGCACGCGTACTTCCACCCGGGTTCTTCTTCTTCCTCGTCTTCTTCGTCCACGTTTCGTTCTCTTCTCTTCCCCAGTCCCTCCCGCGACCGCGGGCTCTCTCGCTCTTTTCTCATTCATCATCCTTTTGTTCCTATTTCTGATACATTGCCAACGATCTTGGCGCATAACCGATTTATAATGCATACATATTTATGAGGAGAATATTTGTGTAGTCAGGAACCGGCGAGAGTTATTCAGGCAGTGTTCCAGTGATTCGCGGAAGTCTGCTGGATAAAACTAGAACCCCCTATCTCGCGTTCCGCATCTTTTTTGCTCGTCCAGACCGGTGAATTCTCCGCCCGGGGAAATCCGCGCGTTATTTCCTCCCCCCCGTAGCCGCGCGCGCGCGCTCTCCCGCGACTAGGCTCGGCTCTCGCCGGCTCGCGGAAATTAATGTATTTAAATTGGCCGCGATAAACAAAATCGCCGGACCGACCAGCGCCGTTCGCCGATTTCTACGGCGATACCTCGATCGACGCGGAAAATCGACCGACGCCGCCGCCGACCGGTCGTTTCGTTCGGGATCACGGCCGCAGGTTTAAGTCGTCAGCTCGGCCGATTTCGAGTTTAATTCAAAATTATAGTACCGCGGTGGTGTTCGCTATTTTTATCTGTTGCATATGAAATCGGGCTGCGGTTAGTAACTTTTATCGCGGGAATATCTGGAATCGAAGCCGACTGTATTTGTTCTAATCTACGCGCAGGATAAGGGTCCCCCGATCGCCGAGGCTGTTCGGAATACTTTCATTTGTTTTAACGACGATCGCGATAACGCGGCGAAGAATTATAGACAAGAAAATTTGAATATCGCACTCGATATTATGGTAATAGAATAGGCGCTGTTACAGCGATTTCAAGTTTTTCGTAGCGCGGGTTCTGAAGCAATTTCGTTCTGTAATTTCTGCCTTTGAAATTGCTGAGAGCAGTGGAACCGGATACTGTGACCAATTGCTGCGCCTTTGGTATGCTCTCGGGCAGAACTGGCTTCATTTTTATCAAATGTCTATCTGTTTATAAAAATATCTTTTCGATTCTAAAATCAGTTTAACGCTATTGAAATTCCTGAATTAATTCTCAACTCGTAGTCACCGCCAGCCAAGATCGAGCAGCTCATAATTTCCGAAAAAACAGGGTCACGTTGCGCGGTACCACCGCTCGCAAACTTATCTGAAAGCCAGCCCAGAGCCGGCTCAATTAGCCGTACAATTAATTAATTCTGCGCGACCGTGCCCGCCTAAGATCTTTGCTCGCAATAGACCCGTCTCCGCTCAAACGAATCGTCGCATTATCCCGCGGGGATAACACAGAGGCTTTCCCCGTTCCGTACGAGGCATGTTCCACTGTCTTCCATGATTATATGGAAACCTAAGGGTATTCCGATGCTTGAATTTTCAAGTGATCGCGATTCGAAGCGAATCGAAAAATCGGTTTTCCATCAAACTTTAATTCTCGACTACATCGAACAATAACATCAATAGTATTTATTCGTGCAACAAGATAAACCTTTTGTTGTACAATACAACAATGCAGTAAAATTTAAACAGAGCACAAACGAGGAAAAAGAGAAAAGGAATGATTAACCCTTTGCACTCGAAGTCATTTTAAGCTTAGATCCAAAATTGCTATTTTGATCAGCTGTAGTATAGTACTTAGTATAATTGATGCATGTGAAATTGAGTCTTGTGACTCGTAAACGTAAAACTATCACGCCTTTAACAAAAGTGTCTTTAATAATGTCAACATTATTTTGTTAATTATATAACAATCTCCATTGGCGCTTCAGAGGCGCCACTCGAGTGCAAAGGGTTAAGCGAACGATGTAGATGTGATATGGGATAAATAAAGTAAAATAATGGAAATCCAGATATCTGAAGATAAGTGAAAAGCATTAGGCATGGCGTGCGACACGTGAAACTGAATTTTTAAAAGTATTCACCGAGTCGGAAAGGAAATCTACACAAGCTCTATAGCAATCGATAATTGAATAAACCGAATACTCGAAAAATGACCGATAAAGATACTAATTAAATGTTGAGCTATGAAAAATTCCATTCGGACAATTTCTTTCACAGTATTCTACTTAACCCTTTGCGGTCACATGTCTGTTCTCAGTCAGCAAAGCTAGTTATTTATATTTTCATTTTTACATAAAATTAAAATATATTACCGTGTTGCATATATCTAAACTTTAGAAAAGAATTAATAAATTTGTCCGACTTTATCTTCGCATATTATATATTACTGTTCGTTCAACGAAAGCTAACTCCGACTAGCACGATACCTATGTATAAACTTAATACGATTGCAAAGGGTTAACCGAACATTTTAATCTTTTCGCCCTTCCGGCTCGACTAAAATTCCGTGTCATTTGTCCGAGCCATTTGTCGTTCTTGTCTTTGTCGTTCTTGTCTTTGTCATTCTTATCTTTGTCATTCTTATCTTTGTCATTCTTGTTTTCGTCATTTTCGCACACCTCTAACGGAAGTCTCTGTACAGGGTGCAGAACAGTATACTGCGCGCGAGACACGGCCGGTGTGGCTCCAGGAAAAGGTGAAATCGGCGGACGGTCACCGCGACGGTTTTCTCGGCAGGAATCGCGTGTCGTTTCGCGAACGCGTTTCCCCCGTTCCGATTAGGCTAGGCGGCTGCATTTCGGGGAATGTTATACACAGCCGGGATGCACGCAATGGAGCTGCATTGATTCGCAGATATAGAGGCCCCCCAGGCTCAGGGCGGAGGTCATGGGTAATGGAGTGCACCGTCACGTTGCTATGGGAAATTCGGGATTCCCGGGGTAAAGGATGGAGCCGACGCGAGGAGAATAGGACGGGCCAACGACGTAGTCGATCGAGGGCCTGCGATCGCGCGGCTCGCCGATCATTTTCATTCAATTAGAACCTGTGCGCGCGTCTCCGCTGGAAAAAAAGAGACACGCGTGTCTCGCGCCGTTTTTCCCGGGCGAGCTTCCTCCACGGGGATCCTGTGTCTCGCTCGATCAAGGACCGAACAGGAGCATCGCGCGCTTTGTCCTTCGATTTGTCAATCCGCTGCGCTCGTAGCTTCAATTAACAATGAATCTACCGCGATGGTTATCTTGTTCGGTTTCACATTCTTCAGTTTATGATTTTTGACGCTGTAAAGACACTTTTACAAAAAACGAGAGGATCAATTTTTAAATCTTGGCCAACATTATAATAAAAATGGTAGAATTTTTATTTTATTTTATTTTATTTTAATGAAATTAATTTCAGGGCTCAGTGAGCTCGTTGTTAACACTGAGCTTGTCATGTCGGTTAATTTGATTGGTTTCCTTTTTTTTAATTAATAAATTCGTACACGAGGAAGACGATTTACACTCTTTAAATGGCAGCCTTTACTTCAACCTTCATATGTCGATAATCAAACTGCGAATTTTTATGGAAAATGAAAATTTTTCGAGACGATTGTAAAAAACAGAAAATAAATAAAAATCAATTGTTTCTTTTGGAAATAGTTTAACAATATTATTAAATTTTGTCTTGTGCCTTTGTAATTTTATATTTCGGCTACTCATTTCGACTATAAATTTTACCATAAATAAATAATAGAATTAGAATTCGCAGAAAATGTCCGCATTTTGAGGACCGTCTTTCAAATATTTGTCAATTAAGGGGCTAAAATTGTTGAGTTTATGAAAACTGTTTTACAGAAGGTGATCGAACAGATATCATAATTCAAGCATATACCGCGAGCAAATTGATGGAACGTTTAAATAAATTCAGTCCCGTCGTTCTTACAGAACGACACGCGTCAGTCACTTTCAGTGCTCTGTAGGTTTAATGCTAACTCCGCGGTATTATCCTTATTTAGCTCGCAAGGGAACTTCGGTGACTGGTACACGCCGATTTTGAGGAAACTTTGCACAAGTGTTTAACCCATTTGCATCCGCGAGCGGAACAGCTCGCGCGACGTTTGTCAACTATCGCTGTATTATTTTTAAGATTGGTTACTAGATAAGTTAACTATATCAGCAGGTAGACGCTACGTTGCCCACGGTCGCAACGTCGTGGAACAAGTGGACATCATGCGAACTATTCCACAATTGATCGCAATTAGTAATCATCGCGTGCGCGTTATTTTTATGTAATTACCCTTCGGTTCACATAAATATGCATAATTTACAAGAGAAAATTGTTCCACTTGAGAATGCACTATGCCTTACTAAAGAATTTATTTCGTTCTCGCCTTTTTATTATTTTCAACGTGTGCACGTATTTATATCTGGAACTTCTGCACATATTTACGAGCTAAAAAATACAATGCAACTTGCATTTGTACTATTATTGACTATTATTTCTCGTCCGCGATATATGAACGCTTTCGTGAACGGGTCGTCTCGAATAAAGGGTTCTCCCTTGAAGTACCAAAAGGGAGCAAATGAGACACGGCTGAATTCTTGGCCGGGTCTAACGAGCGCTCGTGCAAAGTTTCATCAAAATCGGTGTATATCAGTCACCTTGTCGGACGCAATTATCTGGCCGATAGCCTGTTTTGAAATAATTCCGCGTTTATTCGATGAAAACGCGACCCAAAGCGACGGCAATATCGGAAATATTTTCGCGTGACGCGAAACGGCGAAGATTGCGCGCAACGCTTAATCCTCGATTTCGTAGTTGCAAAGAAAAATGTTCGCGACGAACAGGGAAGACCGCGGCAACGCGAAACAGATTCGCAACTCAGTTCTGGTTCCGCGGTCTTTCTCAAGGCTCGATTGCGAAATTAGTCGGCATTAATTGCAGCCGGCTGATAGGAACGTTGATTTCGATATCTCCGGGGCAATCGCCGTTTTAGCCCGGTGCATAACGATCGCCTATCAAATCTATCTGGCCGCGCTTATCTTATCGCGCGACGTTCGGAAAGGACGTTGTCTCGCCTGCATCGGAGCTGTGTGTAACCACGCATTGCCCGTGGAAGATTCCTCGGCGACCCGAGGAGAGGACTTCGATTGTTCCGGAGGAAAAACGCGCTCGCGCCTGTACTCGAACGCAGAAGCGTAACGAGCGAAGGACGCTCGCGCGTATCCTATACCGGCCCGTCTCTCCCTCTCTCTTCCTCTCTCTCTCTCTCTCCGTTCGCCAATTACGTTGCCTCGCTAATTATTATCGGCGAGGCACCCGCAATTTCGTCGATTACGTAACTCGTCTCATTACCGTGCATCAGGCCGCCCACGTCTGCCGTGCTCCTATGCGCCTCATGCCGTCATTGTGTTCCCGCGGCTACGAGAGGTTCGTGCGGCTCGTCGCGAAAGCAATCTCGATTTCCTCGAATCGGATCGAATCGAATCGGCGGCGACGCCTCCTCGCGCGCGCGTCCGCTCGATTCGAGGAAGGAAAAGAAAAAAAAAAGCAGCTGACCGCGCGCGGCGGCGGCACGACTCTTTCGCGAATCCATTTGCATCGTTGTTGCGTAACCTGGTGTGCTCGGCGGCGCATCGACGGAATCGACGTTGATCGGCTTCGCGAGAACCGTGCCGGAACGGGCAAAGCCGGCTCTCTCGGGACGTGTGGGGCTCGAATGAATTCGCGCGTCAGTACTTTTGACGGGCGAGCATGGTCGCGCGAGACGCACGAAACCGCCTCGCGTCGCGACGTCGGCCGAGGAAAAAACGAGAGCCGGCTCGTATTATACGGGCGCGGCCGACCGTTTCGTCGCGTTTAAACATTGACCGACGCCACGGGGGGAGACGGCTGGGATGCTTTATGCCAGCGAGACGGTCCGATTTCACCTGTCTTTGATGCCCTTTCCACGACCCTTCGAACTGCTAACGCGCCGTCCACTGTCCACGATGACAGTACGCTCCATTAATATTATTATTATTATTATTATTCTTTATCGTTATGTGGGTAATTCGACTAATGCGCAAATTAATTCGGACTAAGGTAATAGAAAAATTTATAAAACGATAAGAAAAAATATCCATAAATTACTAGAGATGCGTGCGAGTTATATTAATTCTATTACTAGAGTTATAGAATATTGTATATAAGTGGAAATTCTCGAGAATAGATTTTAGATTCGTCCTCACTTCGCAATTATTGTTATTATTTCTCGTGTAGTCATTTTAAGATCTTGGCAAAGTTACAGATTAAATCGAACAAAAAGATAACGGGAAAGACAGAAAATACGTAGAAAAGGAGGGAAGACAAATCTAATAAAAGAAGGAAAAATACGTAGAAATTATTAGAGATTATTTAACTGATTGTTCGTGTTAGGGAATTAGTCCATGAAAGATCGATCGGAGATCGCGTTTACATTAAAAGCAATACGGTTAAGAGGCGTGTGTCGTGTTACAAGGAGTTTCACGAGGTGCTGTGCAAAGAAATTCTTCAGAGATCAGTTTATACATTATCACTAGATTGCGGTTTTCTACGCGAAACGAAAATCGTCTACTTTAATTCTAAAGAACAACATGCCTCTTTCATTTGAATAGTTGTAACAAGTTGAACGTAATGTAATTGGGTAATTCGACCTATTAATTTTTGTCATAAATGCATAAAATCCGCGGTCTAGTTATCACAGAGGTATCTCAATTACCTTCTTCTCTACAGGAGCCGCTCGATAAGTACGCGAGTAGGGGCTCCGCGGGCGGGTCTTCTCACGGATTAGCTAGATATCGAGCGGCCAATCACGCACACGCTCTCCGTAGCAGGGGCTGTATTACGAGAGAGAGAGAGAGAGAGAGAGAGAGAGAGAGAGAGAGAGAGAGAGAGAGCGAGGTACAGTTCACGAACAAAAATCGTCGTGAGGCATTATCAGCGAGGCTATTTGTCACAATCGGGCTGCACTTTCTTCGGTCCCGTTATCGCGATCGCCTATTTGAATGCCGCGGCTAATCGCGGCCGTCGACGACCGCAAAAATACTTGTCACCGTGATCATTGTTCCGCGAGATAAGATTTGTATGCGAAAAATGAGCGACGCCGATAAGCTCTCTCTCTCCCTCTCCTCCCCTCTTTTGCAGTCCCGTCTCGATCGCGAGCGTGCACGTGCTAACGCGTGTCCCAGCACGCGCGTGACCAAGACGATCCGTCGATCGAATCCGAGATCTATTTAGGCACGTGTAGCGCTCGCGTCGAAAAAACATCGGAGTCGACAGCGCTTGTTGAACTTTCGAGTCACGAACCGCCGGTGGTCGAGGGCGGGTCGCGCCGAGACTTTCAGGCCACCGGGAAAATTTTCCGCCCGCTGTTCCAGGCATGATCGCAAAATTAGATAGATCGCTGACAACCGAGAGATTGAATGTCTTCTCCCCCCTCTGTTTGGAACGTCATCGGTGGGGGGCCGGGTTTCTTTCGTTGCTCTTGACTTCGATCTTCGGTTTTGTTTGTCTCCGGAAGCAGTGCTTCGAGTCAATAGAAAGATTTCGTAGGGTATGAAACATCTTGATTGTTCTTCATATAGAAAGACGATGGAATCGATGGCGGGTCAAATATTTTCATTGTTACTCGTGGACGTTGTCCTGAGTAGGCGTGGTTTCGATGCTCTTTGTTTCCATGGATCCTGGCCACTGTTAGGCAACGTATGTCTTTAGTTACTCAGAGATATAGAATTGAAAAGAAGAAACGTTGCAGAAAGGGATGGATGATCGAATATTTTAATTCTTCTTCGAATCGTTCTAAGTAGGCGGAGGAATGTTGCTCTCAATTTCATCAGAGCCGAATCGGCGTTCAGACCTGCCTCGACGCGAACCCGAGCATCGCGAGGAGATCGCATAGGCACGGTAGAGTCGCGCAGTTGAAAGTTATCGAGCATGGCTTAGCTGAGATATTTAATAACGCTTGTGAAAAGCGCCGGCACGCCGCGCCTCCTTCGACCTGATTCGCAACATACCGCGATCCTTGCCGCGAAGGAAACGCGTTTCTCGCCGCGTGATACATAGCCACGAATATCTAGGAATGCGGCGATTGCCACGATCGCCCTTATGATGTATAAGTTTGAGCGCCGGGAATCAGGAATGCTCGTAAAGCAGTCGGTTTTTTTCCGTCTCGATCGTTTCGAACGTGCCAAGGAAATCCAGTACACAGGCCTGGAAACAGCGAGAGACCGTCTGGTTTCACTGCGCGCCCGGCACCGCGGACTTCCCGTTTCGGCTATCTACCGCCATCCTGTTCTACTTACAAGGGAAAAAGGACATAGATCGTCAGACCTCCGGTGCAACCCCTTGACGCTGCAGCCCGGAACGCTCGCGGGCTGCCGGGATTAGTAATCAGAGGCGTCCAATTCTAAATTTAACAGCTCGATGATTTCAAATATAATTTAAATAATCACAAGGTAAATCGTATGCGACCAATTCTCTCGATATTAGCAAGGAACTACTGATTTAATCATAATGATCTAAATACTAATTTAATCGCAATAATGAAATATATAAAATATAGCTTTTTGTTCAATTATAATAATAACATATAACTTATAATTTAAACCTAATAATAAAATATACTTATAATAATAAAAACTACGGGTATTAGAAATCATAAATCTGGTTCTTTAAAATTTTAAAGTACATTGTTCGGGCGTCGTCTTAATTTTGTTCTTCTAAAAATAAAAAATCTCAGTACAAATACGACGAAACCGAAGCTCAAAGGAGAACATTTTCTGCAGCCGAATGCTTTTAAAAAATAGAGTACTCGGTTAGTTGGCTGTTTCACGAGATGCCCGGGTTCCCGGGTAATTTTCGTTTACCCAAGTATCTGAAGGTTAACCCGTATATCTAGATATCTCCCAAGTAGATTGGAGATTTTATACAATTATGATAAGAATAGCTCGATGAAATTTGAAACTATACAGAGATTACAAAAAGATCAAGAATGGTTAAAAAGAGGAAGAAAATTCTGTCGTTTGCGGCACTTTATGAAAAATGTTTCCGTTTCGCATAAATATCCTTGCTCCATTTACAAGTCCCAGCTCCGATTGACCCATTGCACTCGAAGCAATTTTAACTCGAAATTTGATACAAAATTTCTGGCTTATTGTACATCCATTGTATGCAACTAAGCACAGTTTTACGCGGACTAAATTGATTCTTGCAACTCATAGCAACAGTTTCACTACTCAACAATTTTTAAAATTTTATTGATATAAAAAATTATTTTGGAACATAATGGAATAATTTTAGTGGTGTCTCAGAGTCACCGTGCGAGTAGAAAGGGTTCGAAAATATCACAATCGCGATGGACGGACGACGATTAGAGTACTTGCCATGGTTAGAAACTTCCACCCTTTGGTTTCTCGCAGGGCCTCGAGGAAATCAAGGTTGCCCATCGGCCGGGTTCCCTGTTAGACACCGCGGCACGGCAATAAACGACACGGCGGCTCGTTAGACTCCGCCTGGGGTGTTTGGTCGACATGGGGTATCAAAAGAACACCGGTAGGCAACGGGGCGGCCGTCGAGTACCCGGGATTCTGTCAAAATAACCGTCGGCTACAATTTAATCCGAGCCCCGTCGAAACCTTGAAAGGGTCTATCAATTGGCTTTTCGACGGGAAATCGATCGGTCCCGGCGATGCTTATGCAGGGCGAAGGGTTGGCACGGTGGTCGCCGGTGACCTTGAACAGGACACGTCGAGGCCAGTGCGGCTGCGCGACCGGATTCGATCATCCTACGTCCGGGGATCCTTGTATCGCCGTCTCGCTCCCGCTACCACCCCCGTCGGTCCTCGTCCCCGGCGCCAACCCCCGGCGGCCCCCTCGCCTCTTTTACCTTGGAAAGTCGCTTTTCACTTTCACGTCCCTTTCTTCCCTTTCGAGTACACCACGCGCGGCCCTTTCATGTGACTCGAGTGCCGGAGGCCCTTGGTGCGCGCGAGAGCACGTGCGTACGCACTTGAACGTATCGCACGCAGCGGTTGCTTTCGCGATAACAACGCCAGAGAAAGAGAGAGAGAGAGAGAGCGAGAGAGTGAGAGAGAGTAAGTAAGGGGGTGTAGGTAGAGAGAAAGAGGATCGTAAAGAATGAAATCTGATTCTAGCCCCGTCAGCATTGACATTTACAACACGCGAGAAGGGAATAGCGCCTTTGATTTCTTTTTCCTTGGGGCGCGAGGGCGGTGAGGGGGGGGGGGGGGTTTCTTCCAATTTCGCCCATTGAAATTTTCGAGGGTTCCGAGCGGTTCACCGGTCGCCGCAATCCGGCGTATTGTCGGTTTATTTTTACGCCTCCGTGCCGATGGAATTTCTATCTGTTTCGGATCTCTGAATCACCGGCGCGAAGGATCTACGCTTGACACGAACGATCATCGTTTTAAAAAAGAGGAGGGAAGAGGTGGGGAACCACTCTTTTGTTCACCGAGGGACACGTATCTCCCACGCACGGTGGTCGGCCCGGCTCGATTTAGTCACGAAACACGGCTTATCGCCGGCGCGTTTCCTCGTTCGGCGACTTCTTTTTTCTTTTTGTCTATCGGACAGGCCGATCTTTTCCGTCTTGGAAAATCGCCGGGCAGATGCGTCCGTTCGGACTTTATCGGGCCGCGATAAGAGCGAATAAGCCCGAGCCCGCGACAGACCGATCGCGATTAACACAAACCGATAAATCCCGTTGTACGTGGACATAGGAAATCGAAATTCCTTTGCACCCCTAAATTTCAGCCCTCCAAAGATTACGATACAGTTGTTCCCCTGTCACCTGTGACCGGGCAAATCGCCGGTGGAAATCGGAGGCGGACGAAGCTCGGACAACACGGGCTTCGAAGCGTGAAGCACAGCGGCGGCGAGAAATTTCCACGAAGCCCCGGCTTCGATCGGCTCCGCGGGAGCCCGGGGGCCCGCGAGCGACTCGGCACGCCGGTGGCGCCGCGTAAAGGGCACGGAAACAGCCGAAACAAGGCGGAACCGGCCGAGTCGGAACGCCGACGGTCGAGCACGAGCTACCCTCGATAGGCTGCGACTGCTATGGCTATTGACCGAACTTGGCGGACCGGCCGGTCAGCTGTGCGCCGAGCCGCCGGAGAAGAGGATATTCTCTCTGGCAGGGGATCGTGGTGAATCGTGCGGCGGATGGCAACTGCCTACACACAGTGGGGAATCGGCGCGTGTGGTGTCCGTAATAAAAACTAGTGAAAGACAGCCGTGTGTCTCTCGGGCAGAGCGGAATTGCTTGACACACACGCACACGCACACAGGACAGACACACACAGAGGCAAACACCGAACGAATCGGCCCGAGAGCGAGAAAGAGAGGAACGGTGGCAACAGAGAGTCGTGTGCGGAAAGAGGAGCCGGGAAAAAGGGTTCGGCGTCGAGAGTAATAGATCGTTGGTAGTCGGCTGGGACAGGAGGCAGCGTTCTGCCGAGAGAATATCGAAGACGCTGCTCTCGGGAACGAGTGAAAGCCGAAAAGTTCTTGGGACCGTTCTCCGGTGCACGCTCAGCGAGAGATAAAAGTCGAGATAGGAGAACGGTGCGAGCGAGACGGAGGTAGCAACCGAGGGAACAGGGAAGAAACTGGGCAGAGAGAAAGAGAACGAGGGAGAGAGAGAGAGAGAGAGAGAGAGCTCTAGCGCGTGTGTGCGAGCAGGAGGGAGAGAGAAAGAGAGAGAGAGAGAGGCAGAGAGCAAAAAGGGGAAAGAAGTTCGAGACTTGGCCCACGGTTGCCAGTCGGCGTGTAGACCGGCTGTGTGCTCGCCAGGGGAAGAGTGGAAAGAATAGAGGACAGCGGATCCGTGTGTGCGACAAGGAAGGGGGCAGTGGAGGGGGCAGAGAGCGAGAGAGAGGGAGAGTCCGGCGTGGAGGGGGAGAGAGAGGGTACCGGAGAGATAGGGAGCGAGTGAGACACAGTGGCGGCGAGAGAGCGAGACGGACAGGCGGATAGGTGTCGTGCACATATGTGCACGGAGTGACGTGTGTGCAGGTGTGCGCGTGGTGCAGGCCGCCGGTGCAAAAAGTGCAGTGCCCAGTGGACTTTTCCATCCCGTGGTGCGTGCGCTGCCTCGACGAAGAGGCACGTATAACGTCGGTGCGTTCCGGTTGCGATATCGGCGAACGAGAAAGAGCGTTTCGGTGACGAGTGGATTGTTCCTTTGCTCGGTCGCGTAGGGCGCCGGGAACGAGCTAGGAAGGTCGGAGTTTCGTCTCGGGGGAGGGGGTTGGTGTCGCGAACCTCGCGCGCGGACCAAGTTTTATCGACGGAGCCGAAACCGAACGGAGCCAAACGGAGCGAAACAGAAAGAGGAACAGAGGTGCTCTCGTCGGAGACCAGATAGAAGAAGCGAGGAGTGTACACGTGTTGCGAGACGCGGAACGAGACAGCGAGAACCAGTCCGGCGGCGACGATCTGCTTTACCAACGGGAACGGGCTACTCGCTGCCGGTAACGTGCCTCCACCCAGTGATCTAGCGAGGAGGATCGCTGACGGACAGCGGAGACGCGCCAGTCGCGAACTTGCCGTGCTCGTGATAAGGGCGAGAGCGCTAATCTGTGTGCGGGTACCGTGATCAACGTGCTCTCGCGCGACACCGACACCGAAAACACCGTGTGCCACGGATCGGCCAAACCACCGGATAGCGCAGACTGCGAGGGATCGGTGAAATCGGCTGACCGAGATACGCGTCGGCTCGGTCACGTTTTCAGCCGGGAATATTCTGCTCGGGCATGGTAATACGAGACCCGCTGCACTAAACCTAAACTCGTCTCGAATTAACGAGTGGCTAGCGCGAGCAGCGGCGAGCGACAACGGGGAGCCCGTTCTCAGAGACCGGTTGTATCGCCGCAATTAAACGAAGGTTAACGAAGATACGGAGCCGTCCTTCGCCGGGATCTACGCGCGATCCACGGACAGGAAGGTTGGGTCTCTCGGTGGAAACGGAACCGCGGTTAGGCACGGCCAGACACGCGGAAGTCGACGGCGAAGGCGAAGAGGACCGATCTGCGGAATCGGATTGAATCGAGGCGGCCGCGCACTCGCGCATGTCCCTCGATCTTGGAAACGATCGCTCGATCGCTGGCCTATGCCCGGACGGCGGACGTTTTGGTAAAATCATTGGATCGAATCGACGAAGGGAATCGCTTCGGGACCGTCGAGCCACGAGGGTCAATCGAGGGTGTACACGCGCGCGGGAGTACGCTGAAAATCGTTCGGTGTCGTTGCTTAACGAAACCGGTTTCGTTCGGCTCGGCGAATCTCGGCGTTTATACAAAGGTCGTGTGTGCGCGACTCTGTTCAGTAACAGAGACCGCTAGCGGGACGAGGAGAGAAAAACCGAAAGAGAGAGCGAGAGAGAGAAAGAGAGAGAGAGAGAGAGAGAGAGAGGGTCACGGTGCGGAGGAGGGAGGGAGAAGCGTGTGGTAGGAGCGAGATTTATGGAAAACGAATTTACACGAGGTCACACCCACGGGAGCGACTCTTTCTCTCCGTTCGTCTCTCTCTCCCTCCCCCTTTTATTTTTCTCTTCTTCATCTGTTCCGTGGCCGTGCGTTATCCGTCTATTTCCACTTCGACCGAGTTAGCGCGCGCGAGTCGGCGCGAGAGAGACTCGCGGGATCGCTGGAGATCGTTTCGCTGCCGCGGAGGTTAGCGTTGAAATTCAACGAGCCTCCACGATATATCCCCGTCTCTGTTACTCGTATCGGCAACGAGCCGCGCGGCTCTCGTTTCCCTCGCGTTGGCCTCGAATGGAATCTTTTCATCGGCGAGATATGAATGCGCGTTGCCCGATAAGTTAATCGTCGACGGGCACCGAACGAAGCGTTTCCCTTCGGCTTGATCGGCGATCGACGATGCCCCGATTAATGGAGCCGATTTCTAGAGATTAGATCCCCATCTTGGTTGTCGCGTCCTCGCACGACCTCGAACGGGCCAGCTTGGACCGAGTCCACGGGATCCGCGGTGTCGTCGGCCTTAGGACCAAAGAGGACACGACCCGAAATCGGGTCGAACGGGAACGAGTCTTCGCTGGTGGAACAAGAGGAGGAGGAAAAGGAGGTGGAGGTGGAGGTGGTGGAGGAGGAGGAGGAGGAAGAAGAAGAAGAGGAGGACAGCCTATCGGGGAGCGGCGCGTGGGGCTCGATGTCGGCGAGATGCTAGTGACCTTGGACGACTCCTCGAGGACCAGCAGCTTCGGGATCTCAGCGAGCGAGGACGGCCGGCCGGCGCCGATCGCCGTGACGGTGTGATCGACCGAGATCCACAGTTCCGCGGTCGATCCAGGACGATGACGGGTGACTCGCGCGGCACCACCGGGGCTCAGGACTCGCCGGAAACCAGGATCCTCTGGAGGTCGTACGGGAGCGCTTCCGCGGAAGCCGGCCACAATAAAACCTAGTCGTAGCTGGGAGAACAAGAGGAGAAGCTAGTGTGAAAGCAAGAGAGATAGAGAGAGAGCGTGCGCGCGAAAGAAAGAAAGAGAGCGAGAGAGAGAGAGAAAGAGAGAGAGAGGGAGAGAGTAAAAGAAAGGGGTTTGATGATCGCGAGCATCGGGCCAAGCGATGAAGCGGGCGACGAACGCATCCGCCGCAGCTGCGACCGCCGGTTCGCAGATGCAGCAGCCTGCGGTCAGCTTACAAGGCAGGATACACGATCTGTTTAATCCGATAACGGCGGCGGGTGGCAGCGCGGACAGGGACGAACACGAGAAGATCGCCGAGACGAAATCCAGGACGGACGGGAGCAAGCTCGGGTCGCCGAAGGGGAGCCCAAACGATGACACAAAGGCCAAGTCGACGGCCATGTCGAGGCTGTTAGCCGTCGACGCGGACAATTATATGCTCCGGAAAGGCGCCGGGGCGACGACCACCTCCACCGTGGCGACCGTGGCGACCGTAGCGAGCGTGGTGTCCGCGATACCCACCGTGGTCGCGTCCTCGATGACGACGACGTGCCAGGCCGGCAGCGGCGTGGCCATCGCCTCGGCCCAGCTGAGGCCGGGCCGCGAGCCGAGGCCGGCGCCGCAGCTGCAGCGCTCCTTCCTCGCCAACGTCGTCAACAGCAACAACGCGTACAATGATTTCCAGACGAACCTCGCCAAAGCGACACCCATCGTCTACGGGAACGAGTTGCAGCATTCCTCGGACCCGATCAGGGCCAGGGGCAACCTCTCGCTGCCCACGATCAGACGCTACATACCGGCCAACAGCCAGCAAACCCACCCCGTCGGCAACAACACCTCCGTCATCGCCGCCACGTATTCCTCTTCGTTCCCCTCGACCACGAACGCTTTCATGAACGGCAACGCGACCGTCAAGCATCGCTACAACAACAGGCAGCAACTGTTAGCGTTGCCGAGCCTGGTGACGCAGAGCGTCAACTTCGCCAGGGAGGGTCTGCTCTCGTCCACGGACAAAACTCGCGTCGAGAGGTGCGACGAATCCACGAACAAGTACAGCTCGGACGATCAGCTCGTCGAGAAGAACATCGACGAGCTGATCAGGGACCACGAGCGTCTATGGAGGGGCCTGTTCCCCTGCGCAAGGCCCGTGTCCTTCCACCGGTACATGTGCTTCTGCAAGGACGCTGCGCAACTGCAGTTGCAGCGCCGGCCGCCGGCACTCTACGCGGCCAACGGCGGCCCCGCTTTGTCCTCTTTCTACGGACACCACCGCGACAGAGTGCCCGAACCAAATGTCGTCGTCGATTCGTTCGCTATCGGTCACGAGGGCTTGGGCGTCAATTGCGGGCATCGCGCTCTTGTCAAAGACGTCGAGCCGGTCGCCCTCGACAGAATCTACGCGGAATTCGCGCGTGTCAATTCCTCATGCTGCTGCATGTGCGGTTCTCTATGTCCCACAGAGTGCCATGCGTGCTTCCACGCGGTTTGCTCGGAGTACAGCGGGCAACACCTCTGCCAATGGACTAGCAAGGGTCACGCGCTACCGGGCCAGGTTCTCGACAAGGACAAGGTCAGTATACACTTTTTTTTCTTCTCATTTACCAATGCCTTTTCTATTCGACATCTTTGCTCATCCTTTGCGGACGATAGTGATCGAAGAATGATTCTTAGCAGGATCCGCTAAATGATCAGCTGTCTAGTTGTTTGTCTTAAATAGCGTCGAGTGAATCTTCGTTTACCCCCTGCACTTTGATTTTACTTCCGAGATGTAGTTTTGCCTTTAATTTCTTGTACCTCCTGTATTGATTAGCTCTTCTTTGTCCGTAATAATTTAATACATTTGAACTTCAATGCATATTCATATTTCGAAATTTTGATAGCAATTAATACAAATTTTGTTTCGGTTTAGAAGAAATAACATTCATATGAAGCAAATCATGTATAAAATCTTCATTATTAGTGTGACTTCTATAGTTCAACAGCTTAAAGACAGTTTGTGTCCTGTCTTGTATTCGAAAAGTACCCTAACTATCGTCTGCAAATGGTCGAGCCTTGCGTAGATGTATGCAATGGTTAAATTTAATCCCCGAGCAATATATCTGTCTGCAATCTAAAAGTCGTTCACACCGGTTGCAACAATCACAAATGACTTCACTCTCCCCGTAACAACTTTAACAGCTCGTAAATATGACACGGAATCCATTGGTTAACTAAATAGTGTTACCGTTTTAAGTTTCACCTACTCATCTTTCTCACGAATGCATAACAACCGCAGACCAAAAATATCCCGCGCAATGCTCGACGATTGTGTACACCTTCCAAATCTTTTCTTTCATTTTCTTCACCCGATAGCTCGATTTAACCTTTTCTATTATTAACTCTTATCGCCCCATGCGCGCCCGTCGGGCATTCCCGTTTACGTTAGCAAGATTGTTTTAAACTATTCGGAATTTATTATTTATTATCGTTGTCGAGGTATGTACTTAAAAACTGGCAACTAAGCATAAACCCAAAAATAAGCTGTAATTGTTGATCGATAGCCGTGGTAAGTAGTAGGAGAGGAGATAAGGGTTACCGTACTTTGTCATTTCCGTGTAGCGTTTCGGTCGTTCGGTAAAAAAAATTCTAACGTCGGGTTTCGGGAGCAAAGGGAGAAAGAAAAAAAGAGAGAACGTACGACGCGTCGGGTCCCCCGTTGAATAATGATTAGCCTCTATTGGTCGGATATTCGTCGGCTGGAAGATTCGTGAACGCGTGCCCCGGAGCCATGCCGTAAAAATAGCGGAGCGCCGAGTGAGGTCGCTAGAGAACCGGAGCAATTAATCATTTGTTATCGAACGATCCGGCGAACGCGACCACGGATGCGTAAAGATTACACGGTTGAAATTTCTGGCCGCAAGCCGCCGCCGCCGCCGCCGCGGCGAGGATCGGAGCGACGATCAGCCGGCAACCGTGCCTCTCCGTATAGTTCGCGACACACGGGCAAGGTCGGAACGATGACTTAATCGTTTTAGATTCCTCCTCGGGAGCGGGATCGGAACATCGTAAATCAATTACGACCAAGGCGAAATTCATTCCTGAGATCGTTCTGCTCACCTTCCGCGGCGCCTCCGTGAATTACGAAAGGGGGCAAGAAAAAAAGAAAAAAAACAAAAGTCAAAGTTCACCGCGGTTGACAATGGTGGACGGAGAGGCACGACCGGCGGGGACTAACTGTTTACAAGGAAAATCGTTCGGCGTGTGTCCCTGTTGCTCGAATAGGTGAACCGACTGGTTCGACGACGGAATTTATCACCGTCTCGACGCATTTGCATAAATCGCGGACAACACTCCCTTTTTGATCCCGAGCTCGTCGAAGTCCGCGCGCGCGCGCGCTCTGTTCGACGACGTCCCTTTACCCGACCGGTGTCTATCCGGAGCATGACTTTGTACACAAACACCGGTTTTCGTTATCAGAGCGAGACCTGCGCAGGATTCAATGGCGTAGCGACCGGAATCGGCAACGATTCCGCAGGCTCCACAGGTAGAAATGATCGGAACTCTCGGCTTTCCTTCCTCGCGGAATATCCGCCGGCGATTACGCCGGCTTGCGGATATCTGCACGCACCGTTCTTATCTTCGGCGAATTCGATGCTGGGAACTTATCTCCCGATTTACACCGAGATTCCTCGACGGCGGGGATCGCAGGCGATCCAATCTGCCGTTAATTGTACAGTAACAAATGATTTCCGGCCGTCTCTATTAGCGATTCTAATAGTCACGAATCACTCTTCTTGCTGCGCCTGCTTCTGACGTTTCCAGTGATTTATGGCAGAGAAGAACAGTCGTAAAGTATTTAACTAAGAGGACTTGTTTTCCGAAGAGCCGGCTGCCCGGGTACGGCTATTCGTCTTATTATAGTCATTCAACGCGCGTTTCTTCCACCGAAACACTTACCGGTGGAGATGCTGCGCCGTTCCAGGGGAATCGGACGGTGCATGGTCAGACACCGCCAATCGGTATACGACGCCGACGGAAAAAAAGATTCCCCATTTAAAACGATTATACGAACGGTTATCAAGAGGTTAAATTCACTTTCATCCACTTTGCAATTCCATCAGCATTCGTCACTTCGTGTATGTGTGTGCGCGAAGCAAGGTTGTCGCTCTCTGTTCGTCGAACAGTTATGGCGAACCGAGAAAGTCGTATTTATATGGTACATTGATTATGGCGTCTATCGGATTCGACTTTTCATAACCAGGATTATATTGATTCCATAGCTGTTATTTTTTAGTTCTATATGACGTACACGATATAATATAATATATAATAGACATTTATAAAGAAAGTGATTAGATAAAAGTTGAAACTCTGATACTATTCAGTGTATTTAATTAGCTGATTATGATAGTTATAATTTATTAAAATCATTCGGGACAGAGGAAAGATCAATGCAGTTTCTGTTTCTTGCAACGGATGCACAAAATCTTTGTTTTCCATAAAGATTGGCAGAATATTAATTGTAGACTCGAAGTATCTTTTAGCCCAATCCGATACACTGTACAACGCTCACGAAATCTTTTGGTTCTCCATAATTGCGACAAATCGATTTATAACATTTCAAACAGTTATTTTCGGAGGCTTTTCAATCGCCGGCGTAAAGTGGCATCACCCAGCGCCGGGCGATCCGCGTTTCCATGGCGCTCCGTCCCCGTACGTTTTCCACGATCGCCAGTGAAATTTCCTCGCGTCCGTTCCGCTTCGAAACGAACCGGGCGGACAGTCGCGGGAGATCCCGGCTCGAGTTTCTTGCGGCGCGACGATAGCCAGGCGAAGCCAGGCTCCGCGGCCTTATCTCCGCTCTCGTGTCGTCACGTTCGTAGACTTAAGGTTACGAGAGAAGGTTACGTTTTCTTTTTCCCCCCGTTTGGTTTTTACCCTCTCGCTTTATCGTCGCGATATACTCCTCGCGGCGTCGCTCTCGCACGCGTGCACGACACCGCCTCATCTTCTTTCCACGGTGCCAGAGTGCTATCTAATCGGCGGGGGCCCTGGTCGCGTGGTGGACGACGTTGGGCCTGCGTTTTCACCGACCGACTCTTTGCCAACCGTTGTCCTCCGATTTCGGGAACAGGTTCGATTTAATGGCGGTGCTTGCCTAAGGTACACCATTCCACACCGTCTCCCGGTGGCCACTGTTCGATAGGCTTTTAGCTTCGTGTGTACCGGGTGACCCATTTGACACCACTCCACTGCGTTGAGATTTTTAGTTGAGGACCCGATTGCTACCTTTGAGTAGGAATTAATGATTTAGATAGTAGTGCTGCAAGAACTATGATCATTGGTTCATGTTATTTTTATATTGTAAATTCTTCATCCCTTTTTACGTGTAATTGTATTCACGGATTTTTGAACCTGAGATTGCAATTCGTCTGATCGAGAGTGTCCAAATCTACTAGCGCTGAGTTACATAGAATATTAGACACAAGATATACAATATATTTCAATTGAGGCAACTAGTATATTAGAGACATTGATTTGAAAATTCAGAGTGTTTTAGATTTGAGAATGATTTACGTCTGGTCAAGAATGTCTGGATCCACTTGCTGTAGAGTTATCTAGGAGACTAGTAACAAAATGAGTAATATATTTAAATCGAGACACTTACTACACTAGAAGCATCGACCTGAAAATTAAAGATTGATTCATGTCTGATCAAGAATATCCAAATCTACTTACTCTAGTGTATCCAATCAGTTTCGCAAATCTTCGTTGTGTGGTTATCAATGTCTAAATCCACTTGTTTCACGCTTCTCGAAAAATCTTTAAACTATCGACATTGGACCACTAAAAAGCATTAAAATTCTGACCTACAAAAAGATAATCCAAAAGTTTTCCTACTCGGATGTCTGATCAAGAACATCCAAACCTACTTGTTCGACCACATCCCGTAAACTTCGACTGCGGCGCAAAGGACACAGCAGCGCGTTTACCATGCAGGAACATAGAGTTTGATTTCTTCATCGAAAGTATACTTTGTCGAGAAAATCAGGTTTCAGTTTCATTCCCCAAGCTATCGTATACTCCGCCGTGTCCGTGCATAACTCACCGTTTCCCCTTGAACCGGTGCACCGGTGCTCAACGAACTCTCAACTCCTATTTCTAACAATACGATGATCCATCGTGCGCGGAGGTTCGCGCGTGTCGCGTCGTCACTTTGAAGGAAAAGCTATCGTAAATAGTTTGACCGCAACCTGTCGGCATCTCTATTTGTCACATTGTCAAACCATCCACGTGCGAACTCTCGAGCTCGTTAGATATACAGCGCGTTCCAAGGAGTCCCGCATATCAGCCGGATGAAGTGCACCAAATTATTCGCGCACGTGCGAGCGTTTTAAACGGGCAGCACGTCATCGCGATTTATCGGCGAGTGGAATTCGCGGCGTCCGATTGCCGGATCATTACGTAATTCCGTTCGCGCGCAAAGTAAGAGAGAGAGAGAGAGAGAGAGAGAGAGAGAGAGAGAGATGATGAAAAAAAAGTAGCCGATTAATCATATCCGCGAGCACTGGCACGGTGAGATCTCTTTTTCCCGCTGCATCGCGCGAGTGCAGTCTCCTCTGTCGCGCGACAGTTTTCGTTCGCCTCGCACCTGAACTTGACCGGGAAAATCGTCTCTCTCGCAGCATCCGTCTCAATCACGTTCTCTGTTTTCTCTGCCGACAGCCCGTGAGCGAGTGGACGTCGCAGAACGTCGTCGAATGGATGGCCGCCCTGAATCTGTACCGCTATGCGGACGTTTTCACGTCGAAGGACATCAAGGGCAGCGATCTGCCGCACCTGGACCGGGAGAAGCTCTTGGTAAGTCACTTGCCGTCGATCTAACGAACTATCTACACACCGGATCGTCACTCTCGTTTCGACCTGTTCGAAATTGGACATTATCGAGATCCGTTTTTCAAAAATCGCTGCAAGCTGTTCGTATCAAACTGAATGATTCGAGGATATCTTGCACCGACGTCACGCGGGAGTTAATTGCAGAGCTTCTTTTAGAAATAACAGAGTCATTTAATGATCCTATTAATAGACTAGCGGCAGGTAATACGTTAATGTATTATCATGTATGATGCCCCGAGATCCCATTATCGAGACTTGAACCAATTTGTATATATTAATAACATCGGATTTCGCACTTTGAGAAACCATTCTCAGTAAAAGAATAGAATTTTGTCAGAAAACCAGTGAAAAAAGAAACCATTTGTAACACGGTTATCACCTCGACGACTGTGCAAAAGACGTAAAAATTTTCATAAAATTAATGTTTTTCATGCAATTCGAGTAATTTATTTCATAGATTAGCATAACAATTAATTCTTAGATAATTACGCTGCTTGTGCAGTTGAAACATTAATAACAGAATGACGTTACATACTTCTTAAAAAATTGCAACAGTCGATTTTTATTATTGCAATTATCGCGAAGTAACGCGAACGCGATAGCGGCATCCGAAGTGTTAAGACACCGCGAGTTTGTTCCTTTTGCAAAGCACAAAATCGGACGCGCTGCATAAATTGTACTGTATTTCGGATGAGAAAAGATGGACACGAATACATTTTCTGCAGGCGAGCGATGCTGCCGTGGGCCCACTTAAAATTCCGCTTTGTTATCAGTCGCATCGTTCTAAACATTAGGGGCTATTAAACGCAGATAAAGTTGGTCGATGCGAGACGAAGGCGAAAGGACTAGTCGGCCGCGAATTTTTGCCTCGTTTTTCTCGTCCCCGTCCGGAGGTGGAACCCTGGCGAGAGATGGTGGAGAGGATCGAGCGCGGGGGCGGTCGCGGGAGAGGAGGGGTCGAAAATTCTTTGGCTAGTACTCAAAGGCGATGACCTCGAGTCAAGAGTATCTGGACGACGTTTTCCTTGGCCCGTTGACCCTGTAATTGCCCTGTACCGTCTGCCTTGCACGCCACAGTCGGCCGCTTTATCGAGCCCGCCTCCTCTCTCTTTCTCTCTCTCTCTCTCTCTTTCTCTCTCTATTCTCTCTGCTCTCCGCCATCCGACACCACTCTTTTTTCTCCCCGTAATGAAATTTTTCATCGCTTATCGCGAATACTTGGTGAGTACTTTCGGCCGTATCTCAGCGAAAGGATTTTCTTCGGGTTATCTGGCGCTTCCACTTCGGAATCTCCGCGAGTAGAAGAGACTAGAGAAAGATCCATGGCGTCCTCTACCCCTAGACCCGGTCTTTGGCTAGTAATCTGCGGCACCCGCAGGCTTCTCCCGGCAAATGGATCAAAGCGCCGTTTTGTTCGGGCCCGCGAGAGACCGATCGAACGCTCCCGGATGGAATTTAATAAGAAGAAAGGATATTTTTCGATTCGGAACGCGTCGCGCGGCTTATCTGCGCGCCGGGATCGGGATCCTGCGAGGATCCTCCGCAAATTTAGCCGTGGAGGTGGCTCGCTAGGCCGGTGCGGAGACGAGAAGAATAAAAATACCCGTCCGGCCAAGGCTCCTCCGGGCGTAAATCGCGTATTACCATGCTAATAGACTCGTAAATCGTCGCGAAGCGTCCTTTCGGCGCGAGAAATCGTCCGATTCCCGTTCGCCTCGTCCTTCGCGCGGATTCCCGACGTGGCGCGACGTTCAACAACGAATGGGACCCTCCGATGGCCGATCCTTGGCCGTCTTAGGGCAATTTAAAATCGATTCGCCGCGTTATTCGCGCTTGCTATCGGGCCTGTTCGTTCCACCGTTCCCCACCTCCCTCCCCGTTTCTCGCCTTTTCGCCGGGCTGCGGCCACTGTGGACGACGCGAGTGAATTTTTACAACGTCGTAGGACGTGATCGTCGAACCCCGACTTTGCTTCTTTCGTTCGTACCTCGAGGGAAATGTTAGCCGTTAGCTCAGTCGTTATTCATTTTAGTTTTAGTTTACGCTGAATATTAACAGCTACAACTGCTAGACATTAACGATGTCAAACTTCTGACGTTAAGATGTCTCGGGCGAAGCTACCAGGAATTCTAGTACACGCCTATGTAAATCTATGCGACCTCTTTTGTTTTGGTTCTCTCCACGTTCTTTTTGCCTCCTCTTTGATGACAGCCACGTGGCGAATCAGCGAGCGATTTCACTTTATATATTTTCTTTTCTTTTTCTTTGACATTGAAACATTAAGTCTTCGAAAAGTTTGCGCCGCCATTTGGACTCCGATTTTTTTTATATGTTCGGCACCTCGTTGACCACGTATGGGTGGCACTAACTTTTGGCTAGTTTCCAATAGTTAATTTTATTGTCATATATTATTGTATTTTATTGTACATTTCTATATTACGTATTCATATAGTACATGATTTGATACGCTGCATAATACATTATACATATACATATGTACTAAATAGTTAAAATAGCATCCACTGTGATCAATTTTAGATTTCTGGTACCAGTTTTTCGTTAAACAAATTTCTCAGATTTTGTGAGAATTTTTCGTGAAGGATGATTTTAAGATGCTCACAATTTCGGACACCTCTTAAACGGATAAATGAATGTCGCGTTTCACCCATTAATCGTCGAAGCGGATTAAAAAATTCGTCATCGAAACAATGCACTTTATTTCGAGGCGTTATTACCGCCTTTTGTTTTCTCGCATCACGAAATACCTAGTCGGCTTTCTTACTACGTTATGCAAATACGGTTCTGATATGACCGATCGAATCAACCGTGCCGTGAGTGAGTTGACCTTATA
Source organism: Augochlora pura (assembly GCF_028453695.1). Classification (NCBI taxonomy): domain Eukaryota; kingdom Metazoa; phylum Arthropoda; class Insecta; order Hymenoptera; family Halictidae; genus Augochlora; species Augochlora pura. The sequence continues at coordinate 29,287,336 of NC_135781.1, forward strand.
CAATTAAAACAGAAGTGTTTACAGTCGCTGGTAGAAACACAGACACAATGTTTCGTCATGCGGCTGCTACTTTCCAGGAAAATCGTGTATGAAAATTCGCTAGACGCACGTGGCACCAAGTAGAAGTCGTCTGTCTGTCTGTGCATGACTCACCGTCTCCCCTCTTCGAAATCTACTGCGCGACTGTCTTTGAAACTCGATTTTCTCGAAACCTGCGCGTCGGATAACGTTTATCGATTCAAAATGGTCTTCGTGCCCCATACTTAGTATATTTCCTAGTATCTTTACCCGGAACTAATAAGGTCGAGTATTTATATGTACATTATACTTAGTTATGTATATATACGGTTAAGGAGCTCTTTCACAGAGAAAATACAGTATTAGTTGACAGTCTGGCACATATAGCGATAGAAAAACTTCATTAAGATATACTTAAGTGTATATATTTACTTAAAAGTACAATTAAAATTGAATATTAAGTATAATAATATCAGCGGATAATGTAAATGGAAAGAATAAATTACAGAAAAATACAAGAGATTTTGAAAAATGATACCGCGACATCGTTACCTAAACGCAATTACGCCTACTATTGAGTACGAATTGGCTAGCTTGTCTCTTCATAAGTTGCCAGTTTTATTTAATATAAATACTAACGCACTCGAAGGCTAGACAGCGGATTTTAGGCTTTTATAATAAGTAAGTTGGATGAAACGTCCAACAGCAAAAATATTGCAAGAACCTAATAATATAACATCGCCGTTGATTTATTCAAATGATTAAGAGTCGAAATAGATGTTGGATGGGTGGCTCAGTATACGAGGCAACGTCCGATGCAATTCTGTTTTCTGCAGTTGACGCATAAAGGTCCACGGTTCAGTTCGCCTCGCTCTTTCGACAATACAGTACTTCCGATCAAATGTAACGTCGTTCACGATTTTTCAAAATTACTAAGAACCGAAATAAATTCTCGACGGATGTTTTCAACGATCGGTGCAACGCCTGACAATTCTGATTTCTGCAATTGACGCAGACAATTTTCATAAATATTCAAAGTTCGGTTTAATCGTTCTTCGAAAATGCAGTTCTTCGAGTCGGTGTTTCTAATCGAATATCATAACGTCGCGGACAATCTATTAAAATTGTTAAACGTTGAAATTGGTTTTCGAGCGATGCTTCGATCGAAAATCGATGCAACGTTCGATGCCGAATTTTGCTTTCTGTAATCGAGCAGCTCGAGTACATTTATTTTTGTTTGCTTCATTAATTTGTTTCGTATAGTCTTCAATTCCACAATAATTTATTACTGTTAAATTATTCACTTTTCATTGGATAGTATTATAAGAAAGCTCGTCGACGTTAGCAACATTCAACATTCATTGAAGAAAATGATACGAAAAATAATTTTGCAGCAAAAATTTATTAGAAATCGTCAATTATTATCTTATATGTCATTTAATAATAAACACCGTTTTACCGAACGTTCCGCGAAAATCACAAACTACTTCAGCGCTCTCTCTAAAATTATCATATTGTGGCATGCGCCCGTTCACCGCCGAGTCCCTCGATCGTCGCAGTTTTCTCGAAGATCCGCAGTCCGGCTCGAACGACACTTCACGGACAGAAATCATCGGGTCGCACAACCGCAACATCCATCGTCCACAATTTATTAAACTGATACGCAAATAAAGGTTCTCGGGACTGTCAACGGCGTGCGCAGCGGAAAGTAGATAAGTAAAACTGTTGTCGGGACGGTCGAAACCGTACGAGTTTCTCGAGACGAATCGAGTGGGAAGGCGGCGGTAGGAGGGGGGTTGGGGGGGTCTGCTGCTTAATTTTACGACGTCGTTCGATAACTCCTAATTATCGAGATCGTTGTCGGCCGATAATTTCCTCGCAGGCCGCCGCGCGAGACACGCCTCCGGTTATTGAAAATAAATTAAGGGCGTGTACTATCTTTATCGCGGTGTGCGGTGCGCGGAGAGCAGCGCGGGGGACGCGGTGCGGGGCGCGACGACGCGAGGCGTGTTCCTTTCCAGACGACGGAGCGTAACAATTTAACGATCGCCCGCCGCGCATCTTTCACCCTCCGGGCTCCCGAAAAAACTTGAGGGACCCGCGTGTAATTAACACTTGATACGGGGGCAGCGCGTGGATGCGAGCCGCCGGAGGAGGGGGGAGGGGGAGGGGGAGAGGGCGCCGGCGGCGGGAGGGGGTGTCAGCTTGATAGATCGCGCGCATCGCTCGTTATCTCGGTCGCTGATTCCGGCAAAAATTCCGGCCGGAGACGATCGTCTTTTCTTCCTTCCCCACGGACGGCGCGAGGGGAAGGGCGCCGAAATTTATGTCTCGTCCCGCTTCCAAACGACGCGGAACCGAGCACGCTTCTTTGGCACCGGTCGCCAACACCCGACGAAACAATGATGCAAGGGGCTGCTGCCCGGCTTTATCGTCGCGCGGATTCGCATTCCGGCGATATCGTGCAATTTATTCATGAAATGTCAAACGCGCGGCCGTCGCTCGTCAACTCCGGTTCTGGTCGCCGCAAACTGCGTCTCCGACGCTGGAAGAAAATAGGCCGCGCTACGAAATGGTGCACGTTTCGCTGATTAAGTCGCCGATTACTGTGGCGCTTGCGAAATACACCGGTTTCGTTCCCTGGAAACTATACAACGTGCTTAACACGCGTGTACAAGCACGAGCTTCCGTCATTTAAACATACTAATTATAGACGAGTCTAAAGAATGGTGTACGTTTAACCCGTCCATGATTAAACCCCCGATAATTGTGGTGCTCTCGTAATTAACAGTTTTTCTCGCATCGGATCTGTGTAATTATTTTCAATGTTCCTTAATACCGAACCTTCTGCGCAGGCCGAAATCACCGGCTCCGCACTTTTTCTTTTAGTATTGTTGTAAGTGCAAGGTCGATGTCTTACGACAGTGTTGTATTTTTAGCGAAATACAAAGAGAATCACACAGTAACTTGTACTGTTTTCTAAGAGGTCGCAACAGCTGATTAACAGAGTTTAGAAGATTTATTTTTAATTCTACACATCGTGGGGTTGCGAGCGACTCGGAATCTCTATTATTTATTATTTTTAAAATATAAAATATGAAACACGACATGAGTTAGAAGGACAAGAAAGACCTTAATATTTTAGTATTTATTTATATGTTTGGTGACAAATTAAAAATGTTATGAGGTCGCTGTGTCATTCCATGATTTAGTTGCACTTTGATCGGTTCCCTGAAATATAGATAAATTTGACGACGTAAAAATTATTTTTGAACGCGATATATCAATTTTAAGTGATGCCTCCAGAGTCGCCGGTCGAGCGCAAAGGGTTAAGTTCGCCGGATTCGGTAGTCGAACGCGTTTCCACGAACGTTCTTTGTAACTCCGTTACGCCGAATTAATCCTCGGTGTCTCGTCACCTACGGGAGAGAAAGAGAGAGACCGGAGATCTAATTAGGGAATGTGTTTTATGGTCGCGCGGCGGGCCCGACGCTCGGTGCCATGTGCGTCGCGACGCTTTCTTTCGTTTCGTTCCGTTTTCGACGGTGCAGCTTGCACACATGCGGGGATGTACCGACGATACACGCGCGCGCGTGTACACGTGTCCAACGAGCGCGGTGTGTCGATTCTACGATCTTTTGCCGCGCGTAATTCTAATTATAGCGATTGGCCCAGTGGCGCGCCGTGGCGCCGGAACACACGGTGGCCGGCGTATTTTAAAATAGTACGCGCGACCGCCAACCCGATTACCATAATTCGGAAAATGTGGGCGGCAGCGGCGGCGGACCGCGCGCGCGCGCGCTGCCGGAAGCGACAGATGATGAGGCAAAGAAGCCGCGTTCGTCAGCGAGCGCGAGACAGAAAGTTTCAGCACGCGAAATCGGCACCGGTCTCTGCTCACGTTTTCGTTCGCCCTCTTTTCTCCTAAAGTTGCGCGATTTATTCGGGCAGAACGCTTCGTTTCCTTCCGCTGAGTTACGCGACTTTTATTCATTTCGAGGAAACTTTGAAATCAATTCTTTCGAATTTGCCTTTTTATTAAAAATTTTCGTAGGGGTTGTACTATCACGATTTATATATATTTAAATTCCGAAGAGATTTGAGAGAAATTAAATGATCAATGTTGCCAAAGATGCTTCGCAAGGGTTAATTAAATCGCATCGTCTCGCCAACCCTCGTGATAAGCGAATATTAAATGCTACTGTACGATCGATTCTAAAAATTCCCATGAAAGCAGAATAATTTAATGAATCGGTAATTTGTCGGTGATGTTTTCAAGTTCTTTGCATTTTGAACAGCTTAGTAATATCCAGTTTGTCCGAATTTATTATAATAAATATTAGGTTTGGAAACTTAGTGTCACTCTTAAGGGGTTGGTAATTTATTGAAATTTAATTATTGATTTTTCTTATCGATTGCTCAATATTACGAGCCTATAAAGATATAACATTAATGATTTATGACTGATTTTAATTTATGACTGATTCTAATTTATGACTGAATGTATATCTAAATTTTTAAGGCAATTCGTTAAGCAGATATTACGAATTCACGGTCATCATTTTGGAGAACATGTTTTCGAAAAAAATTCGTTTTTCATATGCCAATGCTGGTTAATAATGTTAAAAATTCAGATATTTCTGACCTTGTATTCTTCAAGGTAGTCTATAAAAGAAAAATAATTTTGTTAAAAAATCTACGTTACAATATCTCCCTAAACGTTACCACGTTCAGCGCCACGTCAGTCAAATATGGGTGACATTAATTTCCGATCAATTTTGAAAATTCATATTGCAATATATTTGACCAAACCGAATTTGATTAAAATTGTTAAAATGCGAGAGTTGCAATGCCACCTCCTAGCATAAATATTAACTTTCTAGTATCGCTTTAATTAATTAAATTGCTTTAACTATGTGGAGATCTTAGTGGCTGATTATCAGCGCTGAACGTGTTAATAACGCGGCAGTCAAGGTATTAACAAACGACGGAGCAAAGCTAAAAGTTTTAAACGATGCCGAATCAAATGAGAAGCACATAACGTCGAGAATATAGTCTCCGAAACATGCCCAGGTGTCCGTCGGCCCGCTAAAAAAGCGCCCCTTATAATTCACCGGTTCCGCTTTATAACCGAGGCGATCCAAGGCGGCGGTGTGTACGATCCGGGTGTTCCATCGATCTTCCGGCGCCCTCCTTTGGATCGCGTCTTCCGCCACCGGTCGTCGATTAATCAACCGGCCCTTTTACCCTCGATTAGTTCGGGGGCTGGCATTCTCCTCGAAAATAAGGGCGCTTGGATCGGACGTGAATTAAAAACGTTGCCCGGAGTCGCAGACGTTTCCGCCGCCCCCGCGGCTCATTGTCTGCGGGCTTCGCGCACAGGTGTTTACCCGGCGCGAGCGAGCCACATGTACCTGACACCTGTTGACTCCGGACAGAAGTGCGCTGGAAAAACGAGATGTCAGTCACGAACGTAACGGCACGTACGAATTACGATCGCCCCCGCACGCTGCTCTGTTTCACAAGTCGCAAGCGGCTCGCGCGCCCTTTGCGGTTCCTACGTCACCGGCCGGCCTGCGGACAATTTTTCTTTGATACGAATTCGTAGAACGCGTTACCGCGTTTTACGGGGGTCTAGTGTATAGGTGGTAGAATAACAAACGCGATGCGGCTCTACCTAGACAATCCGTCGTAAACTAATGTCCGCAATTCAGAGAAGTCGGAGACCAGAACCATGAGAGACTAAGAGACAGTAAAACCTACGTCTGTAGATTTCAAAAGGGAACAAGCTGATTAAATATGTAACAATTATACAATATACTACGTTGATATCAATTACGTCTAGCGTTCTTAGAAGTCGAAACCATAAGATATTAGAACAATATAACTCGCGTCTGCAGATTTCAAAAGAGAAAAATCTAAATAAATATGTAACAATTGTACAATATGCCGTATCGCTAACAATTATACTATATGCTATTTTAACGTTAAGATACTATACTTCAGACGGTTTTTTATAGATCTTTGGCTAGGGATCTTCATTGTTGTATTCAGCGTAGACCGATTTATTTTCGGCCAAGTTGAGGGTGTTTTCACAGGGGGGACGATTTTTACGGCGGGTACGTAACGGGCGCGTTTCATTCTTGTTCGCAGAACATGGGGATCAAGGATGAGTTTCATCAGAGGAACATTCTGGCCTGCATCGAGGAACTTCTTCAGCCGTCTTTGCCGGAGGGGGCGAGCACAACGGCCATGCCGGCCACGTCCATCGTGTCCACGGGCAGCGATTCCATGGGTGGCGAGGCTGCGACCACCGGCAACCCGCACCCGCACACTCTCATGCCGCAGAGCTTCAGCGTGCTGGAGAAGTGCGATAAGTGCCATAAATATCTCAGAGGTCTACTGCATCAAGGTTTCCTCTGTCTGGGTACGTGCGGCTCTGATTATTCACCGATTACGTGTTTCTTTTTCGTTCCATTAATCGATGATGCTCGATGAACGTCGCGTTTTAATTTAACAAATTTTTCTTCGTTCGACTCGTAAAAGCATGGAATTTTTATGTGGATTGACTTTCTAGATCCTCCGAAATGCAACTGCGTGGATTTTAAGCTTCTGCGAACTATGCGGGGTCGAATTAACCTCAGGGGATTTGAAATTGTAGTATGGTGTTACAAAATGCACTCGAACAGTCGAGGTTTCTGAAGATGTTGCCATATCGCGATGTTGATCAGAAATTAACAAATTTTTGTCTTTTTTTTTTTTTAAATATTTTAGAAATATTAATATAGTATATTATTTGTATATAATATATTATTTTATTATCACAAAAACGATGAAAAGCCATTTTAACGTGTAACCTGATCGAACTTGTTCATTTTCAAATGGATAATGTTCAGAGTATAATTAACCCCTTAGTTCAGGGCGCCACTTTTTTCGCGAGGTTCGCAGAAGGTTAATAATATTATTTGCAATTATAATACCTAACCGTGCGCACTAAAGTGACAAATCCAAGACATCGTTCCGCATTTCCATACCATAAATCGCAGTAACGTTTACACCCCTAAATCTGTTCATATTTCATAAATTATTAAAAACAGGTACATGCTTATACGCTTAATTTGTAAAAAAATGCAAAATGCAGAAGTGGTCGGAAAAATGAGAGAAAAATTAGGTCAGAGGAAACGTCTGCGTCGTGGAGGAAAAAATAGCTTCGAGTGTCGAGGGTTGAACAGTGTCTGCAGGGGGTGCAACAATTTTAATTATTTGCTCGCGACGAATATAAATTTACGATATTCAATCGTGTACCGATAAACTTAACAGTTCGATCAATCGTATTGAACCGAATACTTTCAACAAAATCTCAGCTGGAACAAATTGTTGGTGAAACCGCGAGCGAGTACGCGGTCGGGCGCGCACCAAACCAGAAGACAAAGCCGACTCGAAAGCGAATGTCTGACGCGGTGCTCGAGAGAAGAAACGGCCCCTGAGTAGTCACTTCTTCGCCAAGATTAATTCCCGGCACTCGACCAGACATTTTTTTCAGTCTGACTAGCACCTACGTGCCTGCCGCGCGGCGTTAGGGTGGCTTAAGCCGTCGTATCGCTTCGTCTGCGATGGATTACCGCGAAAATCCCTGGTGCCTCCGTAGCGACGATAAAGTTCCGAGTTTCGGCGATTAAGGTTTCCACGGGGTGCTCGCGGAGCTCGTTGAAGCCTACCGACTTGGCCGGCACCATGCGGATCGTTAGTTTCTTCGAGTTCTCTTTCGGTGTCGCGACGGAAACCGGGACAAGTCTCTCCGTTCGAATCTTCAACCATCGTTGAACGGAAAGATCCATACTGTAATTATCGTGGGACACGTGAAATTGTTGTTTAAACTTGATCGCATCAACGTCGCGAGACAATAGGTATAGTTAACGCCTTTTTTTAACGAGACTGTATCATTGTGTAGTCGTTTGCGTGAAGCTAATCTCAGAAATTGGTATTGCACGCTATTGTATTAACGCTTTAGCGACCGGGGATTTGGCCGTAAAAATTTAGCTCGTTGTTATATTTTCGTTTCTATTTTGGTTTTATTAATTCTATTAAACGCGAAGGATATTTGATATTTAAAAAATTATATAATAGTATCGAAGCTTACGGTAGTACAATCCAAAACATATACCTCAATAGTAGATATTAAATTATTGGTTACCATGACAACTGATTCACAGTTTATCTGTTAGCGGTGAAAAGCCGCTTTATAGGCTTCCGGTCAATAAAATGTTAACAATAAGTAATTCATATTTAAGAAATAAATATAAAACGTATGATGATAATAATAAAAATTTTATTAAAAATTTCCAGTACATGGTCTCGGAATCCAATTCCCTGAGATGTAGCGACAGAAAGAAATAGATCGTTGTAAAGGTCCGAACGGAGATTAGAAGACAGCGTGTCCTGTGTTTACGGTGGTAGAGCGCCGAGTCCTGGATCCGTCGAATCGATAAATAATATTGTGCCACGTGAGCGCCAACCTGACAGGCCTGTTCTGCATTCTTACTAATCACAACTAATTTTCTGTATCAGATTGCGGTCTGGTGGCGCACAGGACGTGTTCAGCGACGGGCTTGCCAGTGAACTGCGTGCCAGTCGACGCGGAAAATCCAATCCCTAGATTTACTCCAGGTAAGTCTCTCGTTTACGCTGTTTACGGTGTGCCCCGGCGCTCCGGCGCGTTACTCTCGCGTTACTCGCGCGCGCGCACGCACGCACGCACAGAGGCACGCAGCCACGCGCGCGCACGCGTTCAATTTCATAATGATGACATTGATACGCGGCCGCAAAACACACCCATCCACTTCCTCGGCGCTGTTAATGGACGGAACACGGAAACAATTTAAAAATTCAGTTGTCTTTTAGCCGCGCGGCTGTCCCGGATTGCATCAGAAACGTGTTCGCTGACGCCGGAGAACCGTTTTGCAATCGTAGACACGGTTATGAAGTCTCCCGGCAAGGACACAAGCTCGCCGTGTCGCGTTCACGTTGCTGCTCGCTCTGATATATCTGAATAATTCAATATTCATGCGCGAATTTCCATTAACGCGTTCGATCGCTAGAAAGATGATCGTGCCCCACCGAAACGTACGCTAGGAAAATGCGGGGAACCTGTTTCCCTCTATAGCGTCGCCTAACACGCTCCGCCCCGTTCCCCGCTATACCTGTCCGCCGACCAGCCGACTGGTCAGCCGGCGATCCATCGACTCCGCCCACCGGACCTTCCGCCAATACCGACTAGAGCGCGCCTTGCTCCGTAACGTCTCGCTCTCCTATTCGCGACACCCGAACTCGTGCGCGTTTTTCCAGCTCGCCGAGCGAGCGCTTGTCTCTCCGGCATTTTATTACGCCTTAAAAACCGCGCTGAATACTGTCTTAGAAATCTATCGTCGGCCAATCAGGGCGAAACGATTTCTGTCATCAGAAAACGTGCCGGAGCTCAGTTATTACTATACCAAACCCAGCGGAAGTGAATAGATTACATCATCGTCGATGATTTATAGTCTCCGCGATAATTGCTCCTGCGAGTAAAATGTTTATTAAATCATCTCCGGCCATGTGTTATACTATGAACTATACTATGAGCTATATACATATACTATTCATAGCTTGTGCAACACGGTTACGCACCATTATTATTCTATCAAACCAAGTTGCGTGCGAAAATTGTCGATGAAAGGATCAGAGGAGACTGAAGTTTATACGTTCTGCGTTGAGAGGTCCTCCGTAATCGGAATCGCGGTGAAAATTGCATCAGTTCGATCGGTAGACGGTGATTGATAGAACAGCCTGGTTTACCAGTGTTCGACTGGTTTTTCGGCGATGCGGTCCGCCCACTCGTCGCCGCCGCTCCGTTAGGCAGAGCCCGGTGCTATGTGCTCGCGCGTCCGTGAAGGTAGACAGTTTTCCGAGAAATTACGTGGCTAGTCTCGGAACAGTGGTTCGTCGGGCAGACGACTATAATCGATAAAGCCGACTCAGCTCGCCTCTGCACGCCGCTCGGTTCGCTCGTCGGCTCGGATCTATTCCACGCGCGCTCTCGCTTCGATGAGTCGATGAGCTTCATTAGCTCGGCGGCCGTGCCGATGCCGGAGCACAGGATGCGTCCCCGTGTGCCGCGTGTGCATTCGACAGAGCGCAGAATCGCGGACACGGCGTCAATGGTCAGGGCCGCCGCTCGCGTACACGCACGCGCGCTTCATTTGCGAAATTCGTCGGCGACCGACCGCTAACTAGGAAACCACGTTTTTCCGTGCCGTCGCGAGACCGGAGCGAAAACCGGGCTATGAAAAACCTCGGACTTCGTTAGCGACGCCCGGTTCGAACTACCGATTGGTCTAGTTTTAAATTATGCAACCACGGACATTACACGTTCGTTCGCCGCATTCTTTCTGTTCCACTTCCTCGTCGCAATTTTCAATTATTTCGTTGTACTAAAAATATCAAAATTCTTTTTCTGTATTATTTCCTTTTTTCATCTTCGCCTACTATGACTCCTAGTTTATGTCTTTATCTTTTCACTTTGTGGTGCAATATATTTACAAATACCCCTTTACTTTATTTTATTATTTACAGTAAAAATTAATAATCTAATAGTACTACTTAATCTACTATAATAATCCAATAATCTGGTAACCTTCTAATTTAATTGAAATTCTTTTTTCACGTGAAAATTCCAAAAGAAATTATTAGTTTACGCTACTGGGAATGACTGATTCGCGTTCGGTTGAAATGGTTGTTCCCATTGAACTTTGTATTAAGATGTTCGTAGCTGTAAATTGTAGACTCTCGAAAATTATGATATCATCGACAGCAGATAACGTGTTAAGAGGTTCCGCGACCCCCACCAACCGAGACTCGATCTTCTCTCTGGTCGTTGCATGGGGAACACCTCTGATGTGTCTGACAGGTTTAAATGGAACCTGCTTTGAAATTACACGTTCATTTTCACATTGTTTCGGTCTTGTTTCGTTTCCCTACCACCATCGGGCACAGGCTGTTATTACGGGGGTTCTACGACCTCTTCAAACCTGAGTGGAATGTCTTCATTCCAACAGCCTTTTAAACTTAGGAGCGCGTTAGAGAATTTAGCATACTCTTTATTCACGCTTGAGGTTCGTTTCGTATTTATTTTGCAATTGTTACAAGGATGCTCTCAAGGAAGGCGGTTTCATGAATTTTTAGCGAGATCCGAGTAATTTGAAGTTTATTATTCATAGATGTCGTTTATTTCTATTGTTTTGGTGGGATATGTGTTAAGGAATGATACCACCCTAATAGTTAACAAATATTGATATTGTCATTTTCTTGTAGAAAGTTATACCAAAGTTCGAATAGCGACTGAAAGTGAAAATGAAAAAAATCTAACTTTATTAAAGATAAAACTCTTAAAATTCTTTAGAAAATTAAAAAGTCTTCTATATTTTCCTCGAAAGTGTATCTCGAATTTATTTTAAATTTGATGGAGATTTATGGAGATGAGAATTTTCTATTTTTTGGAATGAAAACAGCCGCTTTTTCTTCAATGATCATGTCAGTATTAATTAAAATATATATATTTCTACAATACTAAAAATTCCGTAATTTTCTGGGATTTTTATTTTCAACAAATTGAAAGCTGAAACATTTAAATTCTCTTGGCAAGACTAAATTTTTAATTTCTTAATTTTCTACAAAATCTCCAAGTTTCATGTGTTTCTTTACGGCTGAGGGTGGTGCCCCCCCCTCCCCCTCCCCTTATAAAATCCAGATGGCCCACGCAGGAAATGGCACAGCGGTGGCCGAATTGTAGCGTTCTAGTTCCGGATGGTATCGGGCCGATGCGTATTCGCTATTTCGTTCGTCGGTCGGCCGAACGACTTGTGACGAATATCGAGTTTCCGTGGCGTGACCTCCATCGCGGGCCGGCGTCGCCGTGAAATTCATATGTGTACGGGATCGCTTTTGATTCGGGGCCTTTTTGTCCTGTGGCAGTGTCGCCGCGAGCTAGCCGAAGACACGGTCACGAAGAAACAAGACGTTGCTGTCTCGGCCGTAAAAATAAATTTCTTCCTCCTGCCCCCGCCGCATCCCTGACGCTCCTACGCTGTCTTCTCTCCGTTACACTGCGTCTCTCTCTCTCTCTCTCTCTCTCTCTCTCTTTCTCTCTGTCTCTCTGTTTCTGTCTCTTTTGCTCGCCAGCTCTCGGTCTCCTTTTTATAATGCATGCGTGCACGCCTTTGATTGTACAAGTGGCATGTACGCGGCATTCGCGACGAGTCGATTCAAGCCTCGAAATTATATTCGCGGTGTTCGCGCTGTTTCGCGGTGGAACAAAGGGTCCCCTGGACCGACGATGATCTTCCGCCAGTGGATCTGAGACATCTCGCTGCAGATGTCTCCTCGTGGAATTCGAGCGACGCTTTCTCGCGGCGATGATGTGGAACTCGGGCACCTCGTTCAGTTCGTACGATTGAACAAAGGGTGTATCGATTAGAGATAGATTAGAGAGCAGGTTTAGGGTATTATCTTGTTTTATTATTCGGTTTGTCGTAGTATTTGGAAGAGCTAGGATCGAGGTTGGTGGACGTGTCTGATCACCGTTCGACGTTTCTACTTACCGTGAACGTTCGCGCGATGCGTTCTCGTTAGGCCGCGGATTTTATGCATTTATTAGGTCGAGCGAGTGGTGTTTGAAACAGCTGGAGGATTAATAGAATTGAAGAATATATATTGATCGGACCTCGTTGAAACAATTGGAACAAGAAAGGCGGTTTTAGATGGCTTTTGTTTCTTACAATTAACAATAGCATGCTTAAGGTATTAGAAAGTTTAAGGTCTGCTTAAGGGAGGGTCATTTTATAGCCTTGTCAGACAATGTGCAACAAAATTTATCTTTTCTCTTTTCTCCTGTATTTACTTATACGAGAAATAAATAAATTTAAATAATACATTTGGGTACCTGCAAGAATAAAATAGAAAAAGATTTATAAAAGGACATTGTCAGGACGAAAAATACATGTTTAAAATTGCGTGGGTATTATCTTATCCTCCCTTAAGCATGCTACGGTTAATGCAAAAAATATTCATCTTCCATAAAAAATCATAGTCTAATTTAAAACTAAACTTTTTTATCCAAGACCCTATCAGATGATCCAATGATTGGGCAACCCTTTATAATAACTAAAATCTAGCACGTCGCCGGTATTCCATGTCGAATCAAGAACGCAATAACTAACTAAGTAACAAATGAAATAATTGGAGCCGTATTCTGAAAAATCAGGTCCGTTTATAGAAAAATCTCGAGACATCGAGCACCGTCGGAGTCGGAAGTTTCGCGCTGCCGTTGAAGGGTGAAATCGTGTCGACGCGAGTCCCGGGCCGAGCCGGAAGGGCCGCCAACGGCCAAATTAAGGTTCCGGGAGGAGACCGTGACGCAAAAGTCTCGGCGGAAGTAGTGGCAAGTCGTCCCCGCAGGAGCATATTGACCCGGTTCGTCCTTTCCCGTTCGCGAAGAGGCCATCGATTCGCCCTCGAGAAATTCCCGGAATGTCCTGTCTACGGCGATCCCTTGCCGCGTTACGTAATTGCAGAAAATGTAACGCTCTCTTCCCGTACCTTTCCCCCCTGATTTTCATCCCGGCTGGAAGAAAAAGAGGAGGAATCCCTTTCTCTGGCACGGCGGAGCGTGCTTCCCTCGGCTGCCTTTTAGAAAGAAAGAAATTCAAAGAGAGGGAGAGAGAGAGAGAGAGAGAGAGAGAGAGAGAAAGAATGAGGAGGGGAGAGAGAGTAAAAGAGAGAAATACGGTTCTTCACGAGTTTACGTCTCCCGTCTCGATCGTCTGGAATGTGTCTGCAAGATGTCAGGCATTTTTTTCTCCCCGGCAAGTTCATAAAAACCGACGGATCTCCCGCAGATGCCCCCCCCCCCCTCTCCCTCTCCCTCCCTCCCTCGTTCGTTCCGGCCGAACCCCGTTCGCTCGAGGCCGAGAGAGACTTTCCATCGGACAGAGAAACGTTTCGTTTACACGTCCGATTAATTTCGTCGCGCTATTATTTCCCCGCGGCGGGGTCAACGGACTCCTACGCACACCTGTTCGCACACGCGCTTTTCCTCCTCCCCCCGTTTTCCCTCGTCGCCGATCGACCGATCTCCTCTCCGCAGCTGTTCGATTCCTTTTCGTTCTCTCTGCTCTCGTCGCTCTTTTTCTTTTTTCTTTTTTTTTTTAATCACGCTTATGCAGGCGCGATCGAGGATCGCGCAAAGTCATCGACGTCACGTCGGGAACAAATGAAAGTTCGATCGCCGGGAAATTCTCACGGTATGGTCGCCGCGCGAAAGACACGTCGGCGCGCGGCGCGGACTCTCCTCAGCCTCAGAGGTCGCGGCGATAAATAAAACAGTGAAAGGTAGAGCCGTACGCGGCTCTTCTTTTATTTTGCCTCACTCCTTCCGCCGTCTTGTTTCGTCGCGCGACACGGCTCTCTTTAACGGATCGCGATCTCTTTAAATGCCCGGTGCAACGGCGTACACCGTCGCCCCGCCGACGATCGGCACGGCACGCGCAAGAATGACCCGTCTCATTCCCCTCCCCCGTCTCTCTATCTCTCCGCACGTTGCTCCATTCTGTTCGGTATTGTTCCCTCGTTACCGCGGCCCTCTCTCGTCGCCCCGCTCGTCGCCGATCCCGAGATCATTTGACCGGTCGTTTGCAGTATTCGGGCTCGGGCTGTGCGCGCAATTCGACATCGCTGCACGCGCCGCACCGGTCCTCGTCGAACGATGCACCCGCGCCATCGAGGAGAAGGCGTTCGCCGACAGCACTCTGGACCTGTACAAAGTCTACCACAGCAGCCCTCCTAACGAGCAGACGCTGGAGCTGCGACAGAAATTGAACGAAGGTAAGAAGAATCGTGCCCCATGCTACGCGCTCGCTTTTTAACCCTTTGCACTCGAAGCGATTTTAACCGTAAATCTAAAATAATTTTTCTGCTGTCCAATATTTCCATTTTAAGCGACCAAGTGTATTTTATACATACCAAATTAACTCTGGTTATTCATACCAACAGTTTCATGTTTAACAATTTTTCTAAAATTAAACTCTGTTGCTATAAACATTATCTTAGAAGGTGACGGAATAATTTAAGTGGTGCCTCAGAGTCACCAATCGAGTGCAAAGGGTTAATTTATCGCCGCGGAGGATCGGCCTTGACTCCAGCTCGGATAGTCTCCGGGATCTTTAAACGAGACCGGGAATTTCGTCGAGGAACTAACAGCGACCCGGGTTATTAGCATGTAACTTCGACTGTCGGGGAAGCGTTCTTTTTTTTTTCTTAACAATGACCAAACCGCGAGGATTTTATGCATTTGTGACGAAACCGATCGAATACAAAAGAAGTTTAAGACAGTCTAGGAATCGCTTATTTGCATTGCGAGGAGAAATTTAGCATAATCGCCTTATCGATTATTTCCTACAGCATTGTCCGTAGCGGTCATTCATTTCTTTTGTCACTTGCATACCATTATCATTACACTATCGAGCTTTCCTTCGTGAAGTTGTTTCAATCCAGAAAAATTTAGTCTATTGTTGCAAGTGGGCTAATTTCGAGGCTTAAGTAGCTTTATAATAGCAATTAGGACATGGACAATTATTTTAGGTAGATTGTGTGTTTTTTAATATCAGAACTGCTCTTTCAGGAAATTAACTGGTCCGGCTAGATCGGTTTTAAACATGTGTTCATTGTGTTACAGATGTGTGCAACGCCGACTTGAATTCCTACACCCCTCAGTGCATCGCGAGCGTCCTCAAGAAGTTTCTCCGCGAGCTGCCGGATCCTGTGATTCCCGTACTGTTTTACGATAGGTTTATAGAAGCGTCGAGTAAGTATCATTGTAATTTTATTTTTATATAAATATATAGTCCTTTTAACCGTTTATCTCCTCCATTTAAAAGACCACTATTCGGATAGGTTGACCACGTTTCTGTCAACGTCAAAAGAAAAATAATCATAAAAAATAAACCACAAGAGTTATCGTTAAAATTCTATTTTTATCTCGTTCTTAACAAACCGTTACATAAAACCCGAACACTTTAAAGTCTTAGATACGGCAAAGAGTTAAATCTCTATTTTTTTCGATGGTCGTGTTCTGGCCCGCGATCGTCTAAAAATACATCGAGAGTATCAGTCGTTAATACACGTCGGTAGAACGCTTTGAGAGACGAATTGTAGAAAGAATGCAGGGGTCGCAAGTGACCCGGAACAGTCAGCCAGAAGGTCGAGTGTCTGAATCGTCTCTTTACGTTACAGATATAAGGAACGACGAGCAGTGTGCGGCCCGTTTGACGCAGCTGGTCGTCGAGCTTCCAAATCACCACCGTAGCACCCTCTTCCATTTGATGGCTCACTTCTGTCGGATTTGCCAGTTACAGTACGGAAGAGGTTACACGGAACCGCCTACGATCCTAACGCAGGTTCTGTGCCACATTTTCCTCAGGCCACCATGGGAACGGATCGTGTGAGTTGTACTTTTATAGAACTCGCATGGTTTAACTAGAATTCGAACGGCATTTAAACGTTGACGTTTATTCTTCTCCGCAGTCAAATCGTTCATAACATCGAAGCACACATACGGATAATGGAGATATTGTTGCTGCACGGCGACTGGAACGAAAAATTGCCACAGTTTGCCAGCCCACCGCAGTTACCTCCTAGGAAAGTTTCTAGACCGCAGTTTGCGGTTTTGGATCCGATCGGCACGCTGGAAGACGATAACTCGATGGATCGGTCGGGTTTGGAGAACAAGGACCCACAACAACAGCACAGGTGAGTTGGATATTTTCCATTTAAGAAGAATTTATAGTATATTTTTATATAGTTAATAAGTTATTTATAGTTAAAGTAATTTCGTTTGAGAATAGAATGGCCTTCTTAATAATCTATCGGTCAACTTTTCGGTTCTCAAAAACAAGTTTTGTATTCGCAGGCCACGCACGTTACAAGAAGCCGAATGGTACTGGGGAGATATCACGAGGGACGAGGTGAACGAGAAGATGATAGACTCCCCCGACGGTACCTTCCTGGTCCGTGACGCTTCTTCGAAGGGCGGCGAGTACACTCTGACATTGCGTAAAGGCGGGACCAACAAGCTTATCAAGATCTGTCAACGCAACGGCAAATACGGCTTCTCGGAGCCGTTTAACTTCCATTCCGTGATCGAGCTGGTGGATCATTATAGGAATTGGTCCCTGGCGCAGTATAATTCCACGCTGGACATTAAACTGCTGTACCCCATCTCCCGGTTTCAACAGGTAAGGCTCCTCACCGGGTCAATTAATCCTTTCCTTATGGATAGTCAATCTGTTGATTATTGCATGCCCGAAATACTTACCATCGGTTAATAAATGAACGATTTATGAAACTCTTGAATTAATTGTTTCTTTGTATGTCGATCAGGATGACGAGATCGCGAGTACCACCGACATGATAAACGTCATCCAAAAATTCGTCGAGCTGGATAAGGAGACGTCGCACGCGTTAACGGAGTACAAAGAGTATTCGGAACAGTACAATAGGACGACCTTCGAGGTGCAGCTGAAGCGTCAGGCGCTGGAAGCTTTTACGGAGGCCATCAAAATGTTCGAGGACCAGATGAAGTTACAGGAGAAGTTCCAAAAGGAAGCTCAACCACATGAAATATCAACGTGAGCCGGTGTTTTTTTAATTAGCCTTTAATCGAATAATGCGAAACGTGTTCTCACGGTTACCTTCTTTTGATTGCAGCTTAACCGATAACGCAGAATTGTTGAAACAAAGACTGAAATGCTTAGAAGTTAGCAAAGAACAGTTGGACCGTAGCTTGAAGGAGCAAATCGCTTACAATAGAACCCTAGAGAGGGAGATGCAGAAGTTGAAACCGGAAATCCTCCAGCTCGTGCGGCAAAGGGAGAAGCATGATGTGTACGTATACATTGATACCCGCTCGGTCGTGGTATAAAGAATGAGAAAAAGAAAGGAAACGGTTCTTTTTCGGGGCTACGGTGTTTCACGAGCGTTCTATTTTCGGTTTACAGATGGCTGAAGAAGAACGGCATAAAGCAAAACAAAATAAACCAGCTTGTGTCGAACCATTCGGTCTCGGATTCGGTGTTAGGCGATGCGGGTTACGGGGATCTCCAAGAGGTCGACCTTGAAGTCCATTCCGACGAGAAAACGTGGCTTTCTCTCGAGTGTTCCCGTACCGATGCGGACCGTTTGCTTGCCGACCGATGCGATGGCACCTTCCTTGTTCGAACGTCAAGAACCGGGCAGTACGCATTATCTATCATGTAAGTATCTACATACGAATCATTTATCTCTTCGACTAATATACGGTAACTGTAGAGCGACAAAAAAAATACAAAATTCGCGCTGTCAAAATGATTTAAAGACATGATATTTTTGTAGGCACTATCCGAGTGCAAAATGTTGGAGGTATTCAAATACCACTAATCATTCATGGCCTCGTCTTTTCTGTTGCAGGTGCAATGGCACCGTGAACCATTGCATTATATACGGCACGGAGCGCGGTTTCGGATTCGCGGAACCGTACAATATCCACAAGAGTTTGAAACACTTGGTGCTACACTACGCTCAGAACTCGCTCGAGGAACATAACGAGAGCCTCAACACGACCCTTGCGTATCCGGCATTCGCCTCGAAGGCGGCATTGGCGCAGTTGCAGTCCTAGCAGATGCAGCTGCAGATGCAGATCCACGCGCAGAACCAGCTGCAGTTTTCGCATTCCCTCGAGAACCAGCATTATATGCCGCACACGTAAGGCCGTCGCTCGTTTCTCGGCCACCGGTGATCATTCTCCGACAGCGATGCTAGCGCGTACAAGCGAGCGGGTCTTTGCGGGTACGAACAAAATCCGCGCGCATCGGATCCGCTCCTCTTCGAGAGCGACGGTGAGAGATTCCCCGAGAGGTGTTGCGATCGTTACCGCATAATATTTTCGCACGCGGCAAATCGACGATTGATCGTTCTGCTTTTATAAGAGAGAAAGAGCGAGAGAGAAAGAAAGAGAGAGCGAGAGGGAGGTTTAGAGGGAGTATTCCTCGGGAATGATGCATAGTGATATAATAATTGCGAGCGCATGTGGCGCGTTTAGGGTTTTTCAATTAGTCTCTCAGGGTCTGCAGGCCTTCTAGCCGGGTCTTGTCGACGGTCAACTCGGAACAAAACTCCGGTACGTGCGTGTGTGAGGCGACACGTACGGAATGAGTGAGAGATACGAAGAGGAAGCACGGTTTTTCTCGAGAAGCCCGCGTCGGTTTGTTCTCCGCGACAGAGAAGAAGAGCCGTTCGAGTGCCGGCAAATTTCCGGGTTTAGTTCTCAAACATTTTCATCGAATACGTCGGAACAGCAGAGGCATGTATCTAGTCCTACAGACACAGAGTTCGACGAAGGAAGTCGCATGGGGGAGAGGAGGGACGAATCACAAGTCTGACTCCGCTCAAGAAAAAAAGAAAGGAAAAAGAAACTACTTCGGGATTGGCAATCAGGGTAGTTGATGGGAACTCAGCGATCCTAGAGGAACAGGACAGAAGCGGGAAAAAACTGTGGAACACGGGTGGAAGAAAGGAGTTTCCTCGTCGACGGTTCGCGCGATTTTCTAGACACCTTCGGATTTTGTACGCGCGCGGGCGCACACCGTTTCACGTTGCGACCGTGGTCGACGTCGTGTAAGATCTTCAAACAGTGATATTAGAGTATAATTAGCAACGTCGCAAGGTGCACGAGCCCCGCCGGATATGCGCGAAACGCGAAACGTTTTTTCTAGCGATTTACAATGATTCTCGTAGCGTAATGCCGTCGATCCGCGGGACGCGACGAGGCGGCGGTTTTCGGCCCGTTCTGCCCTGTTCCTCGAGCGATCGGCCGGTCTCGAACGTGGCCGCGCACCTGTCCTCTTCCATCTCGACGGGAACTCGTCACAACGAAAAACGATAGCCGCGGAGGTGCGCGCGGTGTGGCCGACCTTTTTATACGTTAGATTTCGAAGTGCTGTGCCAGAGGGCTGTACGCGTGTCGCGTGGAGTTCGCACGCGGAGAGATTATTTCTCGAGAAGCAAATGTATTTGTCTGTGATTTCGGATTGCCTATGAGGAGGATAATATCGTGTCTATTCGTTTTCCAATCGCTTTTTTAAATGATATTTGTGCTTTCGTAGGAAGAAGCAGAGAGAAAGAGAGAGAGAGAAAGAAAGAAAGAAAGAGAGTGAGAGAAGAGTGAAACGAGTTTCGTTAGCGTTCACGGCGCGAACGCGCCAACAGTCGTTCGTAATTTTATTGTTCGTGTATTTCGTACGTTCGAATCGATCGGTAGTTCTCTTTTATACATCGGAATCTAAGTTGCGCGCCGCGGCCCCGCCCCTTCCGACCGTTGCCAGAGACCTCGAGATTCCATTAGATGATAGTCGCTTTATCAATTTCGGCTACCATAGTGTTTCGGGCGTGCCAGAGTGTCTCGCAGGCGAGAGTCCGGCTCCCGAACGCGTGCTAACGAAGCCTGATTAGGTCAGCGAGTTGTTTGCGCCTCCACTGTAACGTTCGCGGTGTATGTCAGCCTTTAATTTCGCAGAGGCCAGCCGACATACCGCGAATTCCGTTAAGGCGTGCGGTTTAGGGGAGGGGACATCGAACGATCGTACTATATTTATTATTCTTCGCATCCCCTGCGACACACTTTGGCTCGTCGTTGCACACCCTCGAAGATCGAACCGTCCGTAGGAGGTTCGGTCTTGCTCACTCGAAAGATCGGAACTCGTATTACTCTCGAATGATCTCAAAGGCGGCGGCGATCGCTGGCCACGATCACGACCGAGATCGACTTCCTCGCGTGATGTCCGGGCGGCTTCTCGGAAGCGTTGCGAGCACGGTGGTCGCGGGCGGCGATCCGCTCGGGAAATTTTGTGTATTACAACGCGGTCGTAATCGCAAAAGTGTACCGAGTGCGGGAGCCGTTTCCGCGGTCGGAGGCGACGACGGGGTTCGTAGACGGAACAGGAAGTTGTCTCGCCGATGCTCGTGGTTTCGCGATCCACGCCCCCGTAGTCAGGAAAATACGGATGCAAGACGATCGGACGGGTGAGAGAAGGTCTCTCGGGGTTGGAAGGGGCGAGCGTCGCAACGCCGAGCATTCTCTTTATTACAATTATTGATTGTTCTATCGTTAAAAGTACTAGATTTTCTTCGCGCATAATAGGGTGACAGAGAAACGACGAGATTTGACGCGCGCGTTATTGGGGGGTGGGGGTGGGGGAGGGGGGGGGGGGTAGGAGACTCGGTTATCGGAAATGGAAAGGCTCGTTGCTCATCCTAAAGGCTTCGAATTACCGTAGGTTTAGGTAGCTTAGTTTTTTTTATACGAAAGAGATATTAAGTGCCCTGGCGCCGATAGGCTTCTAGATTTTCGCGTTCGCCCGATCGCGTGCCGGTGCAGTATTCGATCGTTCTTTTTTCAAAATGCCGTCGGACCGCGCGTGTCCGCGAACTTTCGCACGCCCGGTTGAACGGGCGATATTTTATCCGAACGGATCTCGATTCCGACGTCGCTCCCGGTTGCGCGGACACGCGCATTAGTTTCGCGGTAATGACGGAGCCACGTTGGAATCGACGTCGCAATTGTTAGTACTGTAGAGCAGGCGAGGCGGTGAGCGCTCTAACGTCGGGGGGGACAAACGTCGGCGGCGGAGGGAACTCTCGATTTTGCAAGAGGAGGCTATTCGTAGGCGTGGCTTCGTTGCTCTAGATTCCGACGGAGCCTCAAGGGGCAATCTTATCGAATGCCTGGCCTAGATTCTGCGTCCCCTAAAAATATAACTCGTAAGTACCATGTTTTTTATTTTCCCCATTCCGCTAGAACACTCGGGGTTCTAGTCTCCCGTAATAACCCGCAAAACTGCCGATCTGGACCAGGCCTTCGCTAGAGCTCTTTACCCTGGGAGCGCTTCCGATTGCCCCCGAGGGCCTCGTTCTCGTTTCAATTTCTACGATACCTCCGCCAGAATCGAGAGTTTCCTGTTTTCTCTTCCAGAAACTACCTTATCCTCGAGTTCTGCGCACCCCGACGTAGCGTCGCTTGCTCTATAGTCGCGGGATTCACAAAATTCGATGCGGACACGGGCGATCCGACGACGAAGGCGCAATTGTCGCGCGTTACCAAGCTCCGGCGAAGCGGGGCCTGCGCGGTAGCCCCGTTTCGAATATCGGAGCGCGAGATTTCCGCGCGCAAAACACACCCACACACATACATAGCAGAGCAAAAGAAGGAAAGAGCGAGAGAGAGAGAGAAAGAGACGAGTCGAGTGCAAGATACTCGACGAGCCGGACGACATTTTATCTGATCGAAATAAAAAAAACACTGAACACACATCAGCACACTTTTTGTAGACCCTTGTTTCTTCGGGCTCGGATACACACTTTTCCATTGGGCGGCCGTCTTTCTTTCGTTGCCGTCGCCCTCGAGCCTCGACGCTCGCCCTCGTCGTCGGAACGGCGTGGCGCGTCAGACACACCTAACACCAACACCCACACACGAAAAAACAGAGTTTTCACGCAGGTGTACCCGCGCAATATAAAGTAAAAGATATGAAATTGCATTGGAAAAAAGCGCGAGGTGGAAAGAGAAAGAGATAGAGAGTGAGCGAGTGTGAGAAAGAGAGAGAGAGAGAGAGAGAAGGGGAGTACCAGCAAGAAAAACAAAGAAAAGGAAGGAAGGGGAAAAAAATATATATATATATCTATATATTTTTACTTACTTTGAAAGCAAACCTTTAATTGATTATTTATAATATATACGTGCGTATGTTATATATATACATATATATTATATATCTTAAAAAGCGTGATATGTAATTGCCTGTCGCGACGAGTCTCGCCGGCCACGTGACCGCGGCGGAATAGTTTGAAGATGCCGCACGCGATCGGCGAGGCTCGCGCGATCGACGACCGAGTGAGACGCACCGGGCTATTTTCGGGGCCGAGCGAATTTTCGACTTGGCATCGCTCGATTGGAATCGGTTCGGGATTGCGCGCAGCCGTTCCGCGACGAAAACGGCACGGTTTCGATGGAATCGCGTGCGTGTCCGCACGGACGGAAACAGGTGGTTTAGACGGTGAGTTTCGAGCATCGAAAGGTTGCGAATTGGCGGGAGATGATGCTGGATGCTCGAGCGGGGGAGTGGGGAGAATATCCATGTTCGGGGTAAATCATGTCCAACGAAAAAAAAAAATAACTGTAATCATGTCGCAATGAGAACGCGCGCTCTCGGGACGTTGATTGGAGCGAGAGCAGTTCGAGGTTTGGACGAGGAGAACGTAGATTGTCGCTTTGAATGATGATGATCGTCTGTTTTATATAAGCGTGAGAGAGAGAGAGGGTGTATTCTATGATCTTGTCAGAAATTAGAGGCAATATTCGATGCAATTTTGTGGGACCCCCCAGACCTTTGAGAAGCGCGGGAGAAAGAAGCTACCGAGAATCGGATGGTTAGGGTTAAGGCACGCGACTGGCCAGTCGACGATCTCATTTCACGTAGCCTGGTCCCCTCTCTATCCTAAAATCCTCCAGCACTGAGACAGAAAGACACGGAGACGAGAAGCCACGCAATAACTGACCGGAATTTGGACTCGGGGGCGTGGTTTCGTTGCTCCGGACTTTCACGGAGGCGGAACAGCGCCCCAAAGGACAATCTGTATCCACAACCTAGGTTACAGTGTGACGATTATGGTCCTCTGAAGAATAGTGTGAGCGAAAACGAAGACGAAGACGCGAGTCCCGGCATTCAGGAAGTTTCTCCATGTCGTTGGGAGGGGCTAGAGCTTCGTGGGCGTGGCTGGCCAGTCGATGATCTCCAGAACGAGATCTCCCATATTCCTAAAATCCTACGATATGGAACTATGCAGCACAGTGTATAAATACAAAAATTAATATAAACGATACCGTCTATCTCTGTAATATAATGCAGTACTCGAAATTTCCATAGGGCCATTTTTTTGGCGCACCACCAGACTGCGGATCTTTATTCGTCCATAGCGTACGCGAACGCCGAGAAATTTATATGGTACTGAATAATAAAAATTCATACAGTCCCACACGAAATAGTTAGTTTAACTGTGAATCTACATAGAGCTCCGCAGTGTAAGCGTTAACACTAGAACTACTGGTAATGTCCCGTACTATTAGAGATGCAACGTGGTTGCATTTATTCCGATTTTGTACGACTATTGTACGACGAATACAAAAAACCTGAAATCCCCCCCGAACGATGCGCGCCAGCGAGACGCTATCACTCGTCCGGTAGTTCCAGCGTTAAAGAACAGCAATCCCCCATTAGCATCACACTCTACTAGTCCCTTAGCGTCGCATTTCCACCCGAGGTTTAATATTGTCACCGTCCGCGAGATGGCGGCGAGCTGTGCCGGCCAATACGAGGGCTCGGAGAACGAGCTGCTCCGGCTGCTCCTTAGCATCTCGAAAACCACTGTGTTGCAATAAAAAAAAAAAGAACGATACCATCACGAATCGCAAACTAATTGGAATCGAATAAAAAATGAATTGCATTGAAAGCTCAAACTGCGAGTGACTTTATGGAAATTTCAGTGTACCTTTGTCTCCGATAGTCGCCATTCCCCGAACGCGATCGTTCCGACGAACGATCCGAGCGCAGTTGGACTTGATTCGCCTCGAACCGGTGATCGCGAGAGCCGAGCCGGCGCAGTCGTCGGCTCCGGCGACGATCGGTATAATCGCGGGACCCGTGTCGCGCGGTCCGCGGCACTTTTGTATTTTGCCGACCGGGGAACGAAAGCGTGTCCCCGGCGGTTTTTCGTGGCACGACGAACCAGTTGCATCCACGGTGTATATATCCGAGCTGGTGGACAGCTCGTTTCTACGAACGGGAAGAGAGGCAAGAAGCGACTCGGGATCAGAAACGTGGACTTCTCGGCAGGCCCGGTCCAATGGAACGTCTTCTACCGCGAGATCGAGTCCAAGAACGTAGCGCATTCTCTCGACGATGTTCGCGTCCCGATCGGCTCCGCGCCTTTCGTCTCCGCGCGACTGTTCTTCATCGATCCCTTGCCTCGCCTAGGTTCTCCACTCGAAGGCAAGGGATCGGCACGTTGGAACACGGCAGGATCGCGAATCGTAGCGTCGAGAGTCGCACGAAACGCATTGACACAGACTGCTCATCGTGGAATTCGGTGTTCCCACGCACGTAAAAAGATTCCGGGCGAAACATTCCTCTGCGAGGCCGCTGCGAGTCCTCGTCCCCAAAACTTCTGCGACTTGAAAACGCTCGAGACGCGTCTCGAAGGTAGAGATCCGCCAGGCCCAGTTCCAACGTGCCGAATGCGCCGAGCTCCTCGAGATCGAGAGTGGGAGTGCAGAGACTTCTCTTCTCAATCCCGCGGCGCTCGAGGAGACCGAAGGGAGGGTCGGTCGACGAACGCGTTTCTCGTTGCATCCGCGATCGGAAGTGCATTTCGAGAGAGAGAGAGAGGGAGAGGAGTCGAGGAGGGTGGACAACGGTGTAAAAGTTGCCTTAGCTTTTGTACATGTTAAACGGATGCGTGAAACGGAAGGGAAGAGAAGAGCATGGAAGGGAATGAGAGAGTGGGAGAGAAAGAAAGAGAGCAAGGCTCGATGAAGGAGTTTACGAGTGAAAAAGGAGGCGGGAGGATTTGTACGGTGCCGGTTCGGCGCCGAGTTTATGCGTCGGCGACGACGAAAAGTGATAAGAGACGATTTAATCTAGTGAGATATTCCTGTACGCTCGCCGCGGAAAGGACGGGGTTAGCCTTGCAGCAAGAGTTTCGCGAGCGAGAACACTGATAATCAAATTGTATTCGATAATCAACACGCACGTGCACACGGGGCGGGGCGGACGCACGCGCGCGAGAGCACACAATTTCTTTGTAGCGCGCGAACCGATTCGCGTAGCGTGGCGCGCGTCGATTTTCCCATGGAACCGGAAACGCGCGCCGATCTCCTGCGCGCGGCCATTCTCGCGACGTTTTTTCCGGACGCACCGAAAATTTTTTGTCGACTATTGGCAGCAATATCAATACGGCGTTCATAGAAATATCCGCACGCGACAGACCATACTGTATTATCCTGGTGCGGGTCGGGTGGGTAAGGGGGGGATGCAAAACTCAGGTTCCAGTTACTATGCTACGCGAAATAACGATTACCTAAACGAGACGCCGCGGCAAAGGAGCGAGTAATTTAAGCGTTACGCGATGATACCATACGTCCTTATTAAAAAAAAAAACTGTGAAACCGACGAAACACGGATCTGTATGTATATATACATATATATTCGATTCCTCTTTTCTCGAGAGTCTCGCGGGAGAGGCCGCGACATTTTAGACACACCGATAGGAGGTAGCGATTAGAAGCGGAACGGAGACGCCGTAGACCAATATATACATACATACATACATATATAGTATATATTATATACATTGTTACCCTAGGCATTAACGATCCGATCGTAACAAGGTCTCCCTTGATGCCGCGACCAGCGGCCAGAACGAGAGCTAATCGTTTCTTCCGACGACTCGACAACTGTTTCATGCGACAAAAATGCGCAACGTTGCGACTCAGATTTCACAGATTTCACGACACGGTCGCGGCTCACCGCAGTTTTCTCCTTTTGCCGGCGACGGATCGCAGAGTTGGACATTATTTCGAATCGATTCTTATTTGTACAGGATGAGAAAGATATTTCATGATACCGGATCGAGATCCACCGAGTATAACAGCTGTGTATGGAGATTGGGGGAAGGGAGGGTGTTCGAGGAAGTTGATCGGCCGCGGGAAAATTCCCGGCTCGAATCCCCGTGAGCGGCTCCCTCTTTTCTCCCAAGATCCCATAATACCGTGAGAGAACGAACAGGGCCGATCGTTCAACCGTAAAATAAAACCCATAATCTCCGAGTGTCGCTGCCGTAGAAACAAACCGAGAGATAGCCGATCGTTCGCAGCTTATTCTCGGTGCGATCGATCCAAGTCCGTTTTGCCCCGGGAACTTGGGGAAATCCGGCAGACTAGAAACGCCGCTGCTCTTCGGGCGGGAGGTGCCTCTTTGAAACACAGTCGGTCGACAGAAATATTGTCCAGCTCCGGGCCCGAGCCGTCCAAGCGGAAGCGGGTTGCAAGAGATGCGCCCGTGCAGCCGCGGCCGATCGATTCGACCGTCTATCTTTGAACCGCGTACGCGAGAACACGGTCTAGAGACGATCCACGCCCCCCGTTCCATCGATCGCACAGATCGAAGCTGCAGCCCTTCGTCCGCGGCGTCGACGTCGTCCGACCCCCGTAGGGTCGCGATTTCTATTCCCATGAGACGAGACTCGTCTACGGTAAACGAGAACGAGGTAGATGCCAGGCTCTCCGTAGTTTTAACATTCGCACGACGTTGCGGAGGGAAGGCTGGATTAGATTAAAAATCGCTGCGATCGCTCGGTTTTGTAAAATTCGTGCAATTTTGATATGGGACTTAAATAGTAGAACGCAGCGCTTACGATCGGACGAGTAACGGAGCTCGAAACCGGAGACGCCAGCGGCGGTGCGAAAGAGATATCGTCTCGAGAACGTGTTCGCCGGCCGACAGAATCGTGTGTACGTCCATTTGGATCCTTGCCAGTCTCGTTAATCGCTTTTCCGTTCATTTGTTTCTCGATCGTCCGGATCGTGTGAGATCGCAAAAATTGTATGTCGGCGTAGATCTGTGCGTGTATGTGTGTGAGAGCGACGAGCATGGGCGGTGTGTGCGGTTTGCTGCAAGGCGATTGTAATCAACGGATCATCAACTAAACGTTCGTTCGAACGCGTTACTTGGGTGGGACTGGGAGGGGTGGGGTTGGGGGGGGGATGGGGGCACGGGGTTCGGGGTGGGATCTCGGGGTGGGCGGGGACCGAAATGCTGGGAGACAACCGGAAGGATATCGATACACAATATTTACGTTTATTAAAACGAATGTATGCTGTCCCACTGTGATAAAAAAAACTTTTGTTTGTGCATGTAAAGTATAATATTATTATCGTAAGTACGAGATAAAGAGATGAGAAAAAGAAAAAAGGAAATCATATATTAACGGTGCACGCGCGTGTAAGATGCGTGCGCCGTGGCATGCTCGATCTTAGAACGATCTATGGTATGTACCTATATATCTATATATGTGCAGGCACACAGAGACACGTATATATCTATACACACGCATCTACACAAAGTACACACATACACGAGCCTACACGTGATACATAGAGACAGAGAGAGAGAGAGAGAGAGAGAGAGAGAGAGAGAGAGAGAGAGAGAGAGAGGAGGAAGGAGATACAAGAACTCGGGAGTTAAAGACGTACACGATACACGACGGAAGTTGAACTTGTGGCCCTCGGAGCGATCTTAACATAATATTGGCCCTGATTTAGGGATCTGGGACATCATAGGTGCAAAAGCAAGTCAAGGAGGGAGATGTCGAAGTGTCACATCTTTGCTGCGTCGCGTTGTAGTTGCATTTTTGCTCGATCTTTTTATTAGAGGCGTGGCCAGTGGGCGGAGAAAGGGCGTGGCGTCTCAGCTCCCCGGCCACAGTTCAGTTTCCAACGTTACAAAAAATACGACACACACGCGAGCGTACATACATATGTGGGATTTTAGAAAAATGGGGGAACCGGGCAAGCGGGACTCGAACCCGCGTTCTCGAGATTCAGACTGGCCGGTCACGTGCCTTAACTAGTCGTCCTGCGCTTCTTAAAGGTCTGAAGATCGCGCCGAATTTCAGGTTTTGACACACGCGATTACGCCAAACTTGTCCCGATTAACCCTTCTCAGTCGTCTTTCTATTTTTATCCTATTTATTCAGGCATTTATTATTACATTTTCAGACATTTATTTATTATATATTCAGACATTTATTTATTATATTTTCAAACATTTATTTATTATATTATCAGACATTTATATATTATACATTCTTCTCTTACATAAAATTAAAATATATCATTCTATTACATATATCTGAACCATACAAAAGAATTAATAAATTTCATTATTCCTACTTAATTTTGCATAACATGTATTACTGTTTATTGAAATAAAGTTAATTCCAATTAGCAAGACCTATGTATAAACTTGATACGACCACAAAAAGGCTAAAAGACTCCCCTTTCAGTATTTCAAAAATTGTTCGCACGTAATTATATTCGGTCTTTGAAAAACTTCGATCTCACGAAAAATTAAAAAAAGTTTCATCGCACGAATTTGACAGTAGAATGTTGTACAATGTTCGGAGCATAGCGTGCACGATCGCGCGTGTCAAAATCTGGAGCGTTCGAGGTGTGTGCGAGGCGGATTGTGTTTGATCGCGAGAAGTAAAAGCGAACGGCGAAGTTTTGTGAATGTTGTGAATAGATCCTACAGTTTTGGGAGAGACATCCTACCCGCTCAGCAAATTAAAATCAACTTGAATCTCTAACCTGTGTTATTTACTCCCAGTGGGCGCCGGCGTTGTTGCTACCGACAACCGGCCCAAATCCATGCGACGCGCGCATTTCACGAGTATCGTCGATTTAATTGGTCTCTAGAAAAATAAAAAATGAAAGATTTATCGTACGCAAATTGTGCATTCGCCGACTAGGTAAGGCGTTTGCCCCGAAATTGTAGGATTTAAGAGAGAAAGAGACACTCGAGATCGGGCTGGCCGAGTCGTCCTCTGCTTCTCAAGGGTCTGGGGGGGAGGGGTGGGGGGGTCCTGATCCCGCGCGTACAATGTGATTGAGCGTGCACGCGGCTGAAAGTGCACGCCGCTACAAAGAATTGCAAAAGGTTTTAATTGAACGGCCCCCGACCTGACTTCGTGCGTTTGCTTGCAGGTAAAACGGACTCGGTGCAATCGGAACGTACGGCTGATTTTAAGCCTGTTTTAGCCCTCTGTTTTCCTTTCGTTCGCGTAGCTTTTATTCCCCTTCGATCACAGAGACCATCGAAAAGATTCGGTCGCGGCGAGCGCCGCCGTTCGAGGGTGACAAATCCGTTCGAGGAACGCGAATATAATTTTACCGCGTAGGATAGTCGTTGCGATTGGTTAAGGCCATCTGTCGGTCATCGGTTCTATTTTAAAAAGCGAGCGCTTGACATTCGAGATTCGCGAGCAACCGAGGGAGCAAGCGTTTGATACTCCTCGCGGACAACAAATTTTTATCCGCTCGCCGCGAGAGGGCGGACTTTTTATCGGTGCATCGGGCGAGTATCGTTTCGCGCGAGTTTTTCTTCCCATGGGATCGGGACACGCCGTAAACTACAAAGGACGAGTTTTCGAACACGATCTCCTTTTATTTCCGTTTTTAATTCAGCGTCTCTCAAGTGTATGGACACACCGGCGGTTGACATGCGTGAATGTTTACTCGCTTTTTCGCGCGACGGTCATCCTCATATTGTACCGTTAATTTGGTAGTTCGACCATGTAAAACCATTTATATTTGCATATGATTAATATGTTTTACTTATAACATTTTGACGGTCTCTCGTCTGCTTTTTATTTCAGCCCGTGCAACCGTCTCTCCTCTCCCTTTACCGAAACACGTCCGACAGTCCTTCCAATTGGAAACAAGATCCAAAATCTCCTGTCGGATACTGTTCAGTAAAATACCTAAATTAACACTTCAATCCCTACTTTCATTTATCACAATGCATTCCATCTTTTCCATACCTTTTGTTTCAGCTGAGCAACTGCAACTTTTAGACCACCTGGCGGTAAGCAGAATAAAACAATGGTGTCTAAGTAAAGGTAAAAGCACGTTTCTTGAACGCTAGTTCTCATTATAATACAGGGTGAGTCAACTAACGTCTCGAACCTTTGGACAAAGGTAACACTAATTAGGTAACACTGTATAGTTATTTATTTTTATTTAATATATTTATTAACAGTCGTGTTGCCAGTGACGTATAAGAACACTTTTAATCATTACAGAGAAGGACCTGGTAATTTTACAAAAATTGAAACGATAAAATAAGATTTATATTTGTATAATATTATCCATATGATATTTATACATATTATGAAAATTTTTATTCGCACAAAAGCGATCGAGGTTTGCAGCTAGATTTGCCGCATCGGTTGCAATTGCGAGCCGTCGAATACAACTGGATATTTGACGTGTGACGTGTTCCCCGCGCCCGGACTGGATGATTTTCATGAATCAGTGTAGCCGTGTCCCGACACTTCGGGAGGGGTGCATTAGAAATCAAGTTTAAACGAGATGTAATATATTCAGCGGTTTACCGCCGGGTATCGGGCGCGACGAAACCGTCGAGAGCCCGGATGCATAGGGAACTCGACGATAGTCAACGTCGGTCTGCGGTTACGGTGAGTAGAAGTGACAGGCAGTACCTGCATAATGACTCGACTTCAGCCGTGCAATGCGGCGCGCAAGCTCGCTAGACGGTGCACACACACACGCACGCACACACGGCCAATCGGGAACCCGTTGTTGCCGCGCGCGCGTAGAAAGGGCACACACGATCGGGACCGATTTTCAACCTTTTCGCCTCTACGCCGGCTGCAACAGTGTGTTTCCGTGGCAGGTATGCGCGGCTCGGCGGCGTCACGCGATTCTCACGGTTTTCTTTTCACGATCCGCAATTCCGAGGCCGATAACTCACCGACGGATTCGGACCCCGCAATTTCGACCGGCTTTGCAACCCTGTCCGGGCGGCGAGGGCTCGCGTGCGCCCGATCCGCCTCGTTGCGATTCCGTGTCTGGAACAGTCGATTTACCAGCGAGACTCTGCATTAATCACGCTGCACCGCCGTATGCGTTCGGACGCTTATGATTTCCTGAAAAAATACGGAACTGGCAATCGTTCGAACGTTTCCGAACGAAATTATACGCGGCGATTCCGGCGCACGGTTTCTCCTGGCGGCGACGTAATTGTTTGCTCGGGCTTGAGAATTCATTCTCGACGGGGTCGATCGTTGCTGGCCTGCTCGATAGATTAGCATGCTCTTTTAACAGTGATATTAACGCGGTTAAAATGACTTATTTTTTTCTCAAATTCCTGATACCATGAGAGAATATTTTCCTCGGAGAGGGTCTAGTCGATTAAGATGTATTAAACTACCCTTAGAGATTTTTCAATGACCTTTGTACCATTCGGTAGCTGACCAAGACAATACTCATCTGTGCAAAATTTCAGCCCTGTTATTTATCTCTGTAAGGGTAGTTATAGATTGTGCTATAAAATTTAATAATCGTGATTATTAAAAAGGGAAAAGCAAAAAGATGTGAAAATTGAAGATTCCTCGAAAATTAATAGGAATAATATCAATCATTAAACACCAAACATTTTTCTCCGAGATAAAATGAATCTGGAAATGGAAGAGCCGGTAATAATTATTTGCGCGGAACGCGAACGCGTCCATCGTGGCTCCACTAGATCCTAATTAACTCCGCCAGTTTAAGAATCCGCTTATGTATCCCCGGCAATGAGGTGTGCGGAACTTCCTCGGCTGATTATTCGCGTAAGTGCTGACCGGTGCTCCTCGGGAAACCGACGTAGTCCGTTTGACCATCGTACAACTTCCACCGACGAGTGTACAGCGGGGTCCGAACGGCGCCGGGTTTGTTCTACCTACTCTCCGAGCGTTCCGTCCGACCAGCAATTTTGCTTTACTACTCGAACCGACCGACTCGTTAGCATCCTCATAATTGTCCGCCAGAGCGTGCGGCCCGCTCTCCAACGTCTTAACCCTTTGTGTCGTCTTCCAACGGCGACCGCGCGCCGAAAGAACGGATTTGTTTCCGGCTTCTGATTTTTGGTGCCGTGTGGATTATTCGAACGATTACGATTGACTCGATTATGCTTGCATCATGAGTCGATTGTTATGCACCCTGACTCGGTCGATCGCTTCGTGCGTGTATTTTCACCGTAAGCGAACTGATATTTCATTCGTTGATCGTTTTTGATGGATCGTTTTTGATATTCGTGCTAGAGATGCTTTCGTTAAGCTCTGCGAATTTTAAGCCTTTGAGAATATCATTTTTATTATTTATTTTCGGGGTTCAGTAGAATCTTGATTTTTCGGTCTTTTCATGATAGAATTCTCTATTGTTTAAACACGTCACAGAGAAATAAATAAAGATTAAATTTGTCACTTTAACCAAGGAACAGTTTTATTATTCTCGAGAAATTGGATGATCACTTTTATGAAGATATTTTCGTTGCTTTCGACGCTTTCGTTGACAACTAAGAATTTTAATCCTTTCAGAATATAATTTTTTTAGAGTCCAGTAGTATCTCTATTATGCGGTCATCCCATGATAGAATTCTCTATTATTAAAACAAGTAAGAGAGAAATATTTCCTGCAGAAATAAATAAAGATCAAATCTGTCTCTGTAACCGAGAAACAGTTTTACTCTCCTCTGAAAATTGGATTGTGTAATAATAATTCGGATAATCGAAGAAATTAAATTATATACTCTCATCTATCGTCGTATGCACGAAATTGCTTGCATCTTTCGGTGTACGACATGCGATTACGTCGAATTGCACGGAAGAATTGATTTTCTGTTTTTCTCTGATCGTTCTTCATAGCTAGGAAACCGTGACTATAGGCTGGCGATACTTTGTGATTCGCAAAGGAATCACCGAGTACATCACCGAGACTTTGGCACATGGTTTATTGATGCGAGAACAGAAATATCGACGAGTTGCAATCAACTGCGGCAAGATGACCGTAGACGCAGACAAAACCACGACGAACTGTTCCTTTTATCTTGGAACGGTATTTATTTATTTATTTATCGCGGATTTAACGCTAGATTCACAAAAACGTAACATTAAAATAACGTATCGTTAATTTTTTTTAATTTTCGATTATTCAAATTGTGAAAGTACATTTAGGAATTATTGTTAGAAATGGTTGAATCGATGTGTTCTTCATGAATATAGCAAGAGCACGCGATAATCTCGTTTTCGTTACTTCAATTTTTAATTACTTACTTCAGTTATGTGGCATTATTAATAACGATGTACATTTACGTTAAAGTCGTACCTTTATTATTGCTATATAATAATATATAATATTAACACTTTACCGACCGGCAGCCTATAAATTGGCTTTTTATAGACTAATTATTTCTTACCTATTACTGAAACAAGCAAGATCCCATATTATTATATAATTTTTTGAAGATAGATACCTTTCGCGACGAATACAACAAACAAAATGAAATAAAACAGACCAGGTAAATATTGTTTAATGAGAATATGAAAATGTTTAGGGCCGAACAACCGGTCGGTAAAGTGCTACAATAAGATATACTAATACGTCAATTAATATGTCACTATATATACTTATTCAAAATTAGAAAAAATATATAATATATCTGAGCGTAAATCTTTCCTTTTCCACAAATCCAACGTTAAGAGAACGCATGCATTGAAACGCAGTTCGCCCCGCGAGAATTATGCAGCCGGTGGTGTGCGCGTTTTTCGCCGCCTCGGCGGGATATTGAATTTTCGTTAATGCCCGCGCAGGAAATTAGTAACAGTGTTTGTCGTTTCGCGTCTGGATCGTTCGTCGCCCCGTGAATTCCGGCAATCGCTCTTCCTAATTGATAATGTTTGATTCACGGTCGATAACGCGTCCGGCGACGGCAGCCCCATCGGCCGGGATATCGTCGCGGCGCGACGTAACGGGGCGCAACCCCCGAAACTTCGCGCGCTTAGTGCTCTCCTTTTCGGCTCGACGGCCAACTTCGGCCGCCGATCGTTTATTCATAACCATCCGCGGGATGGTTAAAGGATGCTTAAAGGACCCGGAAAGTACGAGGCTCCCTAAACGCGCTCTCGCGTTTGTTAAAATTTGCAGCCGGCCGGAGAGTGACGATGATGGATCGATGAAATATTGATGGCCGGTCGCGGGGCGCTGAAACGAGCCCGGCCATGCATCGGCTCTCATTGATTTTTAGTCAAGATTGCCCGTCGTGGAAATACTGGAAACGCCCGGAGCCGGTCACCGACGAGCCCCGTTCCGTTTTATTCCGTTAACTGGTCCGCCGCTCGCGAGATCTATATTCGACAGCGGGAACGTTTCGGAAACGGGTCAACGCCGCTCGTCGGACGAGACGTTTTAATTAGAATCTCAAGTTTAGCACCGTCGCCGAAGAAAAAACTCTTCTTCTTCGGAGGAACGGAATTATCCGTTAACGGAAGGTCGCTCGTTTTTTTTTTTTTTATTATTCAGACTGTTTCGTTCTATTTTAGCGCGCCACGTTCTCGGTTTTTTACGTCCGACAGTATTTTTTGCTTCCTTCGTCTAATACTTGTTAATCTAAAGCTGAGTATACAATACACTGCGTTAGGAATTTTTATTAGAAAAATATAAATAAACTATTACTAAAATTATAAAAACCGAAAGAAGAACAAATACATCACCGAAATACTGGAAATAAATCGTTTATATTGGTCATGCCTCCCAATCACACGCTACGGCAGGATTAATCATTTACGCGGCCGCCTCTCGGCAAGAGTAACGAACTGATTGGAGTTTTCAAAAAATAACCGCGTTTTAAAAGGCGCGCTTTGACCCTCGCCAGTGTGTATCAATGATGTAGAAGACCGGCTACCGAGAACGTCGAATTCAAACGGGGCGCTCGCAACTTTGGAACATCCGCTGCGATCGGAGGGTCAGCCGGGAGAGCGAGCGGGTTCGCCGCCGGACGTTACGAAGGACATTGCGTTGTTGGTTCTTCAAAGTCTTGGGACACGAAGAGATGGATAGAATAGTCTAGGAGCCGTCGAGATCCGGATCTCCGACCACCGCGCACCGTTTTCCGCTTATCGATCACGCGTCGCCGTCGATTCGGGGCCAATTATTTCAACATAGTTCCGGCGACCCGAATTTCTGGACCGGCATCACGGAATCCGTCGTTACACGGCGGGGGTCCCGGGGTTTCGCGCGCGCCGCGAATCCCACCGCGGTGAAATCTCCGGAGCAGTTGGCAAAGCACGGACATCGAAACGTAGACGGGATTGGGAATCGGAGACGCGGCGAGACGGAGACGAAGAGAGGGAGAGAGAGAGAGAGAGCGTCGTCGGTTCACGATTGTCTGCCGCGCGTTCCTCCGGAGAGGGTATATTCCCCGGGATCAAGGGGATCGCCGGCGAACCGTGAGGGGAGTCGTAACGCGACAAAACAGTTAAGGGTTAAGACAGTTCGCCGCGGTGTCGTGTCGGCCGGCGGTGTATCCGTCGGACGGGGCCCGGCGGGTATTTCCGCGTAACCGACCTCGACAAACCGAGCGAAACGAGGTCAGGAACGGCGCGCGTACGAGGAACGAGGGTCGTTGGCGGGCTGTCCGCTCGGTCAACCCCCGACCAACCCCCCGTTTACCCGAGACTCTCTCGGGCTCGGCTCTCGGGTTCGGAATCCCTCGGATCCGCTCGTACCTTGCCGCTTCCACGAACTGCCGTGCAACCGGCAACGGCGTCGTGTTACACCCGCGCGCGCGCGCTATAGAGAGAGAGAGAGAGAGACGCACACACACGGAGGCTAGGGCACAAGCGCACGCACGGGCGAATACGTGCCGACCGGAAGCCACGTACACAGCCCGGCCGCAATAACTACGGACACCAATATTGGCCCGAGCCGAACTTACGGATAAGATGCACGCAATGCATACGAGCGCAATTGCGACGCGCGGGCGCGGCTACACGGCCGAACACGTGCGGACACGTACGCCAAAGGCCGCGTGTGGGAGTATCGGCCGCATTAATGCGCGCCCCGGTATGGCAAAAATGCATTATTGCACGCCGGATTGCTCCCGGAAGGTGCATGACGCGAACCGTCCGGTTCACCACCCCCTGCGACTCTTTTAAGACTCTCGGCTTCGACGACAAACACTTTCAATGCGTTTTTTCAAAAATGCAGATGCATTTTTCGAAAATGGAAATGAATTTTTCGGAAATGGAAATGAATTTTTCGGAAATAGAAATGAATTTTTAAATCTGAAATTCCTGACATTTTCGACGAAGATATAACTGTGAAGGCTTAGGGTGATTTATAATTTTATTGGCAGATTTTTGTCAATATTCTTTATTATATATTTATAATATTCTCGTCAGCTTTTCCTTGAAGTTGAAGGATTTTAGTTAATCGAATTAAAATGCCTAAGAAAATTAGAAGATAGATCGACGTACAAATTATATGTGGTTGAAAAGAAATAACTTTACGTTGTGTTTTTTCAGGTATTACTTAAGACATGTAGATGAAATAAAAATGAGAAACTAACTTCGCTTAAAATATTTTTCTTAAAATTTTAAAATGGTTATCGGGAGATCCTCCAAGGGTAGTTTTTAACAAAAACACTTCTATTGATAATTATTATCTTGGAATCAAAAACCACGCTAATAAAATAAGGAAAGATTTCTTTTAATTTTACTTTCTATTTTCTCAATTATTACTTAAGATATTTAGATGAAATAAAAGCGAAAAGACAGCTGCGAACTAGCATCGTTTAGAATATTTTTCTCAGAATTTTAAAACAGTTATTAAGAGATCCTCAAAGGGTAGTTTTCGCCAGAAATCCTTCTATTGATAATTATTATCTTGGAATATAGAACCGCATTAATAAAGTAAGGAGAGACTTCCGTAAAACTTTCGTAACGTTACTACGAGACCCGATTAACATCGTATCGACCAGTATCCGTTTCCGGGGCGAAGCGTTTGATAGCCTTTGACTCACTTCGTGTAGCGCATA
Organism: Augochlora pura; assembly: GCF_028453695.1. Taxonomy (NCBI): domain Eukaryota; kingdom Metazoa; phylum Arthropoda; class Insecta; order Hymenoptera; family Halictidae; genus Augochlora; species Augochlora pura. The sequence goes on from NC_135781.1 coordinate 29,325,183, forward strand.
CGTTTGCGGAACTTGCGAGGGACCAGGTCTCTCACAGGTGTAAACGCGGCGGTGTTCCCGGGATCGAACAAGCGTGTCGTGGCTGGTGCGCGCGTCCGATCGGTTTCATGAATATGAATATTCTTTCGCGGAAGGGGCTAATAAAATCGAAGCTCGCCCGGACGAGGGACACGCGTCTGCTCGGCACCCCCCACGGTCGTTCCCAGGCCGTAAAACGCCTCGCGGATCGGCCGGGCGATCACTTTCCCAGAAAGCTTATCTCCTAATGAGCCGTCTTAGCTCTGGATGCTTGGTCGCAGCCTGGCACGGGGACCCGTGTAACATCCTGCGTTACGTTGCATTAGGCAAATCAGGGACACCGGAACACCGTGAACGAGCGAAGACACGAACGCCAGCTGGTCGACCGGCGTAACACGAGGAAAGCGCCAGTTAGACGCAATCGGGTTACCTCGAGGTTCCCATCGCCTGATCCTAACGTTTTTCTTGATTGCGCTCCTGTTGCGTGCCGCGCCAGGTAATATCCACGCTCGAGCCATTTACACATTTCGGAAAGCTCGATTTTTCAACAATATTTTCTTCGCGCAGATATTTTCTCACAATATTTCGATAAAGTCGTCTTTGCTCGAACCATTCACACATTTCGAAATGTTCGATTTTTCAACAATATTTTCTTCGCGCAGATATTTTCTCACAATATTTCGATAAAGTCGTCTTTGCTCAAACTATTTGCATGTTTAGTTAAATTTGATTTTTCAAGAATATTTTCTCGATGTAGATATTTTCTTTAAATATCTCGATAAAGTCGTTTTTGTTCAAACCATTTACGGATTAAGTTGACTTTGATTTTTCAACAATACTTTCTTGACGCAGTTATTTTCTCTCAATATTTCGATAAAATCGTCTTTGTTCGAATCATTTACGGATTCGGGAAAACTCGATTTTTCAATAACATTTTCTTGTCATATAAATCTTTTTTTCAATCTCTCGATTCTTTGATGGTTTAACCCTTCCAGTAATACTGCCACATATTTGTACATTCAGTTTTCTTAAAATTATAATTAAATTAAATGTAAAGAAAGTGAGAATTAGTTGAAAATTCGCTACAGAATCTCAACAAAATATGAACAAAATCTCTTCGAATGAAATGCGATGGATAATAAATAAAAAAGAAATAATTAAATAGATTGTTCCCTACTATAAAGATTCATCCCTAAAGAGGTTAAAAATATCAGAGGTACCCTGAGGGTAAATCGAAACAGATTCGAAACTTTTAGCAATGTGTCATCGCTTTTACAGCTGTTTGAAATTAAGTATTGGTTTCCAATATCAAGATTATTGCTGCGTTTATTTTTAATAGGCTCCGCAAGGTTCAACAATGGATCAACAACTGGATCTGTCAAATCTAAAGCTGTGTTTCGATTTGTTATACGAAGTAGTGAATTGTGACTTAGAAAGACACTATAATGAGTTTTATTTTAAGGATGATTACAGGGCCTTTTTTAATGTGAGAGTTTAAATAATTGCTAAGAAGAGCATGTCAAAGTTAAGAGCAATCTCGAGCATCATTCGCGTGCGCAATAATTTTAACAAATAGATCCGACGTAAGTCTTATTCACTGGAACATAGGGTGACTTTTCATGAACACTAAATATCGATTGCATATTGTTATAACACACATATATTATACTAAATTATAGATATCATATAAATACACAGATATATACTATTACATCATATAAAACCCCTTGACGTATCATTTTCTTTAAACTTACTGCAATGAGAAATTTTTTAATTGTAATAACTTTTGAAAAGAAACTGAAAATTAATGTTTATTCCGTGCCAAAATTCAATAAAGAATTTCATTCCAATTTTAAAAAACACAACTTAATAACTTATTCCTAGTAATTTTCATCACGAGTCGCACTCGTTAAAGTGTAATAAAGGGCATCAATTAATTATATTCCAACATAATATAGTTAAATGCCAACATACGCGTCTCTTTAATTACCGCCGCGACAAGACACCCCCGATCACTCCACTCATCTCCGTGCACGCCGACAATCAAGAATGGAAACAGCACAGGAATACCAAACAAACCAGTCCCCGAAAACTGTCCGTTTGAAAACGGTAAATTCGTCCGTCCTGTCGCGATCAATTATCGAACACATCCGAGCCCGGAAACACTGCCAATCATCCCCGTCGCGCGACGCACCGAAGATCAAATCCCGCAAATCCATAAAAGCAGGGCAGTCGCGCACACGTCGTTTACAAGCTCGGACCGTTCCGTCGGAGGGGGTCCGTCGAAAGGAGGGCGCCGCTCGATTTTCCGCGGGCCGGATAAATCGACCGAACCGATCTCGCAGTAAAAAGAAACACGTGTACACGCGGCAGAGAGAGAGAGAGAGAGGGGAGATCGATCCGCGGATCGGCGCGGGGGTTTGGGTAGGAAACGCGGAGACACCGGACCGTCGAGGAGGGTAGCCGTAGCGAGCGAGCGAGCGAGCGGCGAGCCTCTCCGCGAGGAATGGTCGTTGCAGGTGCACGGTTTCCCTGCGAGCCGAGTTGCACCTGAACTCGTAGTCGGCCTCCGGGAGGCCAGCGAGCGGCAGGCACGGCGAAGCGGTGGGGCAGGATCGAGCGCGGGGTGGTTGTTGCGGGGGTGGTTGCGCACACGGTTGAAGCGTCGCGTGCAAGGACACGAGCAGGTACAGCTCTCCGCGTACATACAGGCCGTACAGGTGCAGGCGCAGGTGAACACGCATAGATGCAGGTCTATGGAACACGGATGCAGGGTCGGGCAGGTGTGTACGTGTGCGCGCCCGTACACCACCGCGCGCGCGTGTGTCTGTGTGTGTGTGTGTGTGCATGGACACACAGAGAGAGCAGGGGTGCTCTCTCGTCAGGCTTCGGAACGCTGGGAACGCGCACACTTTCGCGCAGAAACTATCGCGTGTAAGTTGTCGGGTAGGGAGTCGCTCCGACTCGCTCTCGCAGGTAGAAAACGGGGGTTGTCGAAGGGGTGGGAGGGTGGTGAGCGCGCGGCTGTCGGTCTAACGCGGTGCGGCGTAGTCGTCATTGGGCGTCGGGACACCGTGGGCGACGCGGTCTCGGCCCGGTAGTACGCTCGAAAAGGTGAGCACGCGCGCGTCGTCGAGTGTGTTTTCGGGCCGCGCAGCGTAATACAACGTAACGTGACACAACGTAGCGTAGCGTAACGTAACGTAACGCAACGCAACGTAACGTAGCGTAACGCAACGCAACGTAACGTAGCGTAACGCAGCGTCGCTGGTCCTCGCGTGGCAGCGACCTGCTTCTTTCCGCCGCATCGTTCCACCATCGCGCACAAACAGCCACAGACACACACGCACAGGCACACGACACTTGCACCCCGTCCACGAAACACGAGACACCGACGCATGGAACGATGACGGTGCCGCGATCCCCGTCGATCTAGAAAATGTGGATTACGATCGGTCCGGCCACGCGATTCGCTAACCTGTGCGCGCCGCGAGTGTTCTGATTCGAAGGAGACGGAGCGATTAGTTCGAAAGTTCCGACTGGCCGCGGAGAGCGAGAGCGGAGAAAAAGTGCGACGCCGCGACAAGTGCGCGGGGCCGGTACGGCCACGAAGAGGTTCTTAGATAGATATATATCGGGTGGTGACCGCCACGAGTGTGCATCGGGTTCGTTGGTTCGGAGCGAAGGTGGAGGAGGCAGCGCACGATGAGACGGACGACGAGAGGATGTCGCGCGGGTACCGCGGGATTATTCGCCGTCGTCGTCCGGCCGCGTCTCGCCGAGAGCAGGAACGCTGGTCCGGTGGGCCAGCAGGCCCGAACCCTATGAGCGGGCCCGCCAGCAAGCCGTGTCATGATCTGATGGGACGAGTCATGTCACGTGTCGTCGGGACGCTGATTGCGCGGTCCGCGCTGCTCACCAGCGTCGCCGCGGCGATCGTCGTGCTGTCCTGCTGCTGCAGGTGCACGAGAGCCAGCGAGTTCCCCGAGAGGGAGTGCTGCGACCTGATTTACCCCATACAGGAGCCCACCGGAAGGTCCACGTCCGCTCCGACACCCACCGGAAGAAGCGGTGAGTCGATCTTGTAGCTTCCTTCGCCTAAAAGCGACCGCTCTCGCTACGGCAGACGACGGATCCTACGACTTTTCTCGTCGCGGCGAGAAAAGCTTTGCGCTGGAACGATTAGGGGGGGGGAAGGTTACCAAGCATAATTTGCGATAGCTCGTAGCATCGCTCGCCTCGTGCCAGAGTGCCGACGTCGTGATTATGGTGTTCCAAAGTGTTCCATATAAATTACGCTTGTTCGCCGCCGTATCGACGGATAATCGCAGTTTGGATCGCTCGCGTTTGTTATCGAAGAGCCGCAACCTCTGGAACGAGGTCTCGCGGAATTTTTATGCGCTCGAGAAGCAGGTACACGTTGTTTTACTCATGGCGAAGAGGCGAGGCGTGTGTTAGTTATTCATACCTTCTATAAACCGGTTTTAAAGGTTATTTACGGGGTTGGGGAAGGTAAGAATAGATAGCAAACACTCTCCCATCCATTGAATCTAAAGTAAAACACCCGCGCGAACCATCGTCCGAAGATCTCTCACATTTTACGGTACTATTAATTATCGCGCTGAATAAGTCAGGAATTAGTGTTGCTGGTATACAACGTCAAGGTTCACGTTTACTCCGACGGCGTTGCAAAGCTGGCGTCGAGCTGTCTGATTTTCTTCGCGAGCATCCGAACACCGGAGACGTTCAAGTTAAAAGAACGTGAACGCTCCTTCGAGATCTAGCGAAACGTCCGTTGCGGAACATCCGCGCGCGGTGCGTGACTCCTTAAAAACCGCTCTGAAAGGCGGTTCTTCTTCGAGAAGCACATTCACTGTTTTTCTTTCACCGACCGTCGCGGCCCGGCAAAGAGGTCAGCTTTATAGAGATTTGTTGACGTTCCCTTGGAAGGCTCAGCCGATTCGTAAACATGGCTGTCGCGTGCATCGACGAGGTGTATGTGTGCGAAAAAAAAGTAGCTGGCCTGTACCTTTCGAACCCGTAACACACCCCCGCATACTGTAATCTCGCGTTAATCTTGTCACTCCAACTATTGGTGGAATAATTGTGACGAAGTCCTGACACGAACATTTCATATAATTTTTTAGGTGTCACTGAGATTTTTTTAGGGTTGAAGGAGAATTTTTTAATCTCATTGACCTTTTTTGGTTAGTTTAAATTTCTTTAAATTTGCATAAGTTTCTTTCAGTTTGTAAAAAAATTTCTTTCAATTTCTGAAAATTGTTCTCCATTTCTTTCAATTTATAAAAATTGTTCTCAATTTCCTTGAATTTGTAAAAATTGTTCATAATTTCTTTTAATTTGTAAAAATTGTTCTCAATTTATTTCAGTTTGATTTTGAAACTTTTCTTATTGATAAATCAACGTCACTAATTATAATAGATTTCTCTTTTCTTGGATAATTAATTTGCGGCTATAATATACAACTATATGCATTCTAACATTCAAGCACTGTAATTTTAAGATCATATTATCTATAAACATAATGGCCAAGGGAAGATGTTATCGATAATCGCGAAGGACTAAAATTACTGATTGTTTATACATCGATCGCAATAAGAGGGTGAACATCGACCGAGGAAAATTTGCAATTCTACAGAGGGAAGTTAACCCCTTGCCGTACTTTAACGAGTCAGACTCGTGATGAAGGTATATAGTAATATCCTGTTAACTATGACCTCTCATTCCGTTCTTTTAAGTTGGAATAAAATTCTGTCCTCTTGCAGTAAATAATTAATCATTCTAGTACATATAAACATAGAATAAATATAAACTTTCTTTTTCTTCTAAGAAATTGTTACAATCGAAAAGGGCCTTATAACTTTCGATTGCGCGATTATAACTATGAAGAAAATGGTACGGCAAGGGGTTAACAATCCGAGATCCAGCGACTACATCGCGAACAGTCGCGGTCCTGGTAGGGTTAAGCAACGGCGGCATTGAAATCTCGCGATCGCCGGACCGCGTTGATGTCGGCGGTCGGTGGTAATTGATCGAATCGGATTAAAAAGCGGGACGAGGGTTGTTTTCGTGGTTCGAACGGCGGACGCTCTCGAGCATCCGCATAGTCTGCGGGCGAGGGTCCGTGTCTTTGATAGAAAAAAAAAAAGAGGCCGGTTCCGCCGGGGACGGGTATTTGTGATCGAACGGTTCCGAAGAGGAAGCCAATAATTGAACAGGAACCAATAACTGTACGTATAGAGTGGTAGGGAGAGAGAAAGATGAAGAGAGCATGAGAGAGCGAGAGCGAGAGAGAGAGAGAGAGAGAGAGAGAACGGCAAACGTATTTTGCTAGCCAGCCAGCAACTATTACTAATTTCCGTGGAGGGACGAGCGGATTATTAATTCAATTAGGATCAGTTATTAATTCAACAACGACGGTTTATCGACGTGGGGTGTATCGACGCGACGCGCGGTGCTAATTCGACCGGCGACGCGACGCTCCTAATCGAGTTCGGAACCGGCTTTCGACCTGTTGGAGAGACCCACCCCCCGTTAAACTCTTAGGCACGGCCGGATTTTCCGTAAATAAAGTTTTTCATAATTAAATTACTATTTTTCTTAATATTAAGAAATTTTAGTATTAACCCTTTCGCTACGGAGCGTAATACTGAGTAGTTGACACTGAGGTACGGAATGCTATGAAGTATTGTACTTAGTATAGCACTTAGTAATATCATTTTACATTCTAAAATATAAAAGTTTGTAATCATAATTTATTTTTTTAAATATTATAGTCAACTATTTGTTGATTAACAAAAGTATCTTATGTAAAGTATGAAATAAATGTATATATATGGTATGGACGTGTATCTATCCCCTCTTCGTATATAAATGATCATTCTTCGAGGGCGCATATATACGTCCGTCGAAGCGAAAGGGTTAATTACATATATTCCATTCTTACCGTATTGTACATACAAACCTTCGCTTTAATCGTCTACTTTAATAATTAATGAAACAATCGAGTAAAGCACGAAACATTCACGAAAGCCACGCACTATAGCGACGCGTCGTGCCTAAGAGGTTAAGGCCGATTCTCCTCCGACGAAATCCGAAAAATCCTTCCGGTTCTTGCGCGCATCGGAAGTACGGAATTTCGGAAATACGCTCTGTAAATTTCGCAGTCGAATTCACTGAAATAACGAGAATCGCGCGCACCATTTAGTACAGATGCGCAAAGCTCGCAACGTCGAGGAAAAAAAATGTAAAAACTTTAAACGCGTTTGTCCCTCGTAACCACCGTGCTGCTCGGGAATTCATCGAACACACTGGCTCGTTCGATTTTGGTACACGCTGATCCGGGTGTTGCGAGCGACCATAATATTTGGGCAGCGTTTAAAATCGCGGATTGATTGTATTCGAATTGTTTTGAGATGTAAAAAATTGTAACGAGAGAATGTTTTTAATACGTATTGTTTATCGGGCACTGATAAAAAAATGGGTTTCAGCCTGGTCAATTTTATAGATAATTTTTTGACTGAACGGTTTATTAGATAATAAATAAAAATATATTTAGGCAGATTAGTTTGCTAAATAATACGTAGAATAACTTTACAACTGAATAGTTTATTAGAAAATGAGCACTACAATTTTTTAACTGACCAGTTTATTAGACAAGGAGTCAAAATGTATTTAAACAGATCAGTTTCCTAAACAATAACTACAAATATTTTACAAAAATCTCAACAGTTATGAATGACAAAAATAGTTAAAAATCTACAATTAATCCAGAAAATTTGATATCCTTCAACTTTCATAATTAAAAAATCGTCCTAAAAACACGATTATCTAATCGATGTACCCATCGTCTGCAACCTCGAGGAGAAATCGAATCGGTTACATCGAATTTCCGAAAGGATACCGTCACTTAAAAATTGACCAAGCACACCGTCCGCCGTCGACATGGATATCGCTTTTAATCCGCGCAATCCTTTCCGTTAACCGTCGACCGAGAAGTGTTTCGATTCTCGGGATGAAGTGCAGCGACGTCGGGTCAAGTTCCTCCCCCGCGCGGGCTTGAATTGTACGGCGAGTCCTTTGTGAAAATCGAGTTCTCGTTTCCGTCGACGAGAGTAGTCCATGGAAACACGTAGCAACGCTCGAAGATAAATTGTGATTGAAACTTGCAGAAGATAAGGGATCGGGTGGCAGCCGCGCGCCGGCTAGCAGCCACCGTCGAGCACGTTTAGGTTACACCCTCGTGGATCGAGGCGGAACGATCAGCTTTTCGGGAACCGGTAGAGAGAGAGAGACGATGGCGTAGCATCGATTCGGGGCCCCGAGCACGGCCCCGCGAACGAAAACCAGACGTTTCGACTGTGTGTTTTACGGATTCATGGACTTTCCTCGGAATTGAACGCGATCGCTGAATTTACAACCGGACCCTCGCCCTCCTCGACTCTCCTCCCTGCGCACCCCCCGCGAACCACGGCCGAGCCAGGTGAAAACCCTCGCCGGAAACCGGCGTTATAAACAGCGCCGGAGGGGGGCTCAACAGATCGCGGGCGCCACGTAAATAGTATCCTCCGATGTATTCAATCTTCCAGCCGCGATTAATTAATCAACCCGGCCCCATAAATATTCATCGAGGTCAGAGGCTGACGGGCTCACGGAGGGGAACCCCGCGCGATTTTCACGCGTGAAGCCCGCCCACGGACCGGAAAACCCGTCCGAAATTCAGCCAGGAGGTGTGCGAAGAATTTATTTCCATAGCTGAATGCTGATCTCTCGTCCTGGCCAACATTTTTCGTGCCGGACCTTTTGGTAATTAGATGGGAACCGGGGCGATTCCGCGCAATGCTATATTACGTGTTAATGATCTACTATGTGGGGCGCTTTTTACATTCTATCGCGGTCGCACTGTCATTGAACTTGTTTAAATGTAGTATTTTGAAGATTTGTTGGTTTATAAGATCTGCATTGATTCGACATTTTGCTGAATTCGATTTAAATAGAATAATTATTGTCTCTTACTTTTTCTTCTAATTTATAATAATAGGTAATTTTATCGATGCAGTCGTATACGATTCAGGAGCGTGGTCAGGTTATTCAAATTTATTTTATAAGTCAGTATTTGATGAACAATAACCAGCGTAAATTATGCGATTTTTCCAGAATACATAATCGTCCACCTGAATAAACAGTTTGGTTAAAAAATTTTCCTTTGGCATTATTTGAAAGTCAAAGTTTATGACAACAAGCCAGCAAAAATTCATAACGTAAAAGACAACATTAAAAATGAATTTGGTGAATTAAAGATCAATTTATATGCTAAAAGGTTAGCGAAAATTCTGATATTGGAATTAATATCTGCGACCGTGATCGTTGTGGTTATTTGCCAGGTATGATCTTCCACTCATAATTATCATAGATAACGCTTGATAATCAAAGAAAAAAACAATAAAATTCAAAATAGTTTGTCGTTTATTAAAAAGAACTTCCTATATCTTTCAGACAACTCCGTACCATTTCACATTTAAGTTATTGAACATAGCTCCGAGAACATCCTGCAGTCTTAATTGTTTGATCCGTGATTCGTCGAAGGCAACTATGAATTGCAAATGCGTAACCAGTTTAAGATACAACTTCAAGCACGCTCGATTAAAATCTTCAATTAAAACCTTTAACCCACTTATTTGATCGTGCACGATAGAAACTCGGAGTCTCGACAATGCACCCTTAAAAACGTCGTCGAAAAGATTTTTCGAAATCAGACCCGAGCGACGATATCTCGCGTCGATGGAGCAACGAGAAGACAGGCGAGAGGAGAGGGAACGTCTCGGAAAGTTTCGGCCGAATAATTTTCCGGGGCAGGTCTCGCGGAACGAGGATCTCGCTCGCGGATCTTTTCGATTGTGTCGGAGCGAGAATAAGTGGTGAATCAAGTGGGGGACGCGGGCGCGCGAGCGCGGAACGGCGAGCGACGGCGCATCGCGAAGACGAGGGGATCTCTTCCTGCTCCTTCTTCCTCGGCGCGAACACGAAAAAATAAACGGAGCGAAGATTTTTGCCGGCGGGGTCGTCCGTGGTCCGCGGCGTTCGCCTGCCAGCCTTAAACGTCGCTGCGAGAGCCGAGTCGAGTTTCGCGGCGGTGCCGAGGGAAAAAAAAAAAAGGGAAGGAACGGGTGAAAGACACGCGCGCGGAGGGGGCGTGGCAGAAGGTGGTACGGGGGCACCGTCGAGAAAAAGGAGGCGAAGCCCGCGGACGGGGGCGGAGGTGGAAACGGGCAACGAGAAGTGGCCCATTGACGTTAAATCGCACGGTGAGACGCTTCTAAACGTCCTCGCTGTTTTCATGCGACCTACTTCGCGGTCCGCGCCGTAACGAGGTTGCTTTCGAATAAATTCGAAGTGCCTTCGAGCAGTCGGTTCTCCCTCGTTGGGCCCGCGGATCCCCGGATTTTTTGGCAGCCGGCGAACGCTTTACGTTTCCGCGCCCGCTCGCGCAACCTTACGTACACTTGTCGCCGGTGTCCTCTTTCCATGGCTGAACAATCGATCCCCGAACGGAATCCGATGTCGAGTGGCCGAGGACACGCGTTCGCCCTTTCTCGGTCGCGTCGATCTTATTTCAGCCCACCGAGGATTCGCGTCACCGTTAACGTTGCCCATCTGATAATAATAATAATAAATTTAGTTATGCGTATAGGTAAGAAATATTCAGAAGATTTAAGATAAGAAAAAAGAGACTTTGCACAGACGTTACAAGAGTACAGTGAAAATAAAAGTATATCATGATGTAATATAAAAAATAAGCACTCTTGTTAAATAAGAATGCAGAAAATAAACCTAAATTAAAAAATTTACCTACACTGAAAATACTAGAAAAGAAGAATTTTCTCAAATTCAGCTAGCAACGTATCTATAACTAAATTAAAGGAATAATATAATTATAATTAATATATCTCCCTTACTAGGATTTCCTCGTACCTCGAACCATTAAATTTGCCTTACATAATTCCACCACCGCGGAGACCCGGAACAGGTGCTCTCTACTTACAACATTCGATTGTACTCCATCTTAAGTGTCACCGGATACGTGCTGGCAAGCGACAGATATTGATACAGAGTGGAAAGAGGTCGTAGGTCGAACGGTTTGATCCTCGATTTTCGGAGCTCGACGACGACGGCGCGCAAAGAGCGTAAAAATTACTCGACAGCCCGACCGCTTGATTCCGTATATCGCGCGGAAAGACGCGTCGTTCGGGTCTCTTCCGCCAGCTAAATTTGTCCTAGAGGATGAGCTTCGATCCGGGTCGACCCCGATCGAAGTACATACATCCCGCAGGCAGAAACAGCGTTTCCGCAACGATGTCGAGAGCGCGCGAGCCCTTTGCGCACACCTAACCGACCACTATTGCCTCCATTAAGCGCCGGAACAATGGTGATCTCGTATGGCCGCGACATTTAAAAGAACGGGGACGGCGTTGGATACCGGAGCGGAAGGAATTCATTCGACTCGGACAATTAACCCCCAAAGAACCAGCAATTAGTGCGTCGCTCTTCGTTCCTGCCTTTTTTCCTCTCGGCGTTCCGAGACCATTCTCTCTTTCTTCCCCGCTCGCGAGTTAATGGGAAAATAAGGCACTTTGACAGAGGGGTTACGGGAGACTCGGGGGGAGGGGAGGGGGAGGGCACGTGGATCGAAACGATCCACACGATCGCGAACAAAAGCCCCAACAACGAGATTGATGGCCTTTGAACTTCTAAATCGCCTCTAGCATACAATCTTTGGTCTCTCGAGCAAACGCTCCGCGCAACTCTCCTCTCTCTCTCCCTCTCTCTCTGTCTCTCTATCTCTTTTTTACCCTGTTATTCTTGCATCCGCCTCACCAGCCGAATCGATCCCGAGGAATCTGATGTCGGTCGCCTGCTAAACGAGGCTCCGTGAAACTGATAGATCCGTTACATCCCGTTTTTCTGCTCATTGTTCCCGGAGATTAGAGAACGAGCGGTCGGCCTCCGCTCTGGCCCGGCGGAAGTGGGTCATTTTTCGGAGTTAATTGGAAGGGAACCGCGCTAGATAATTTAATTGGAGCTTCGGTGGCTCGTTCCCTTTGTAACCCGCCTATAGACACATTTTTCCTGTCAACCCCCGTGGGCTCCTCGTCAACTCTTCCTCCGCGGCGTTCTCTCTTACAAGCTGCACGACAACGCGTGTATTGTCTAATTTTATTTGCTCCATTGTGGAATGCTGATTAGATTCCTGAAATAAATACAGGTTATGGAAACAATATCAACCCCTTGCCGTATCGTTTTCATTATAATTACTATGGTTAGAATTTTTTCGATCGCACTAATTTCTTCGGAGAAAAAGGAATTTTATATTTATTGTGTATTAGGTCTATTTGAATGTTTAACCCTCTGTACTTCGTTGTCCCCTCTCAGGGGACTATAGTATATGACTAGTATATGACTAAACGTTAAAGTTTATTAGCGATTTACAACTATTTCTCAATGTCTACAAGTTCATATAAATCCAATATTATTATAATAAAATTATATATACATTTACATATATACATGTATAGCGTATATTATATAATAATATAAATGTTCATAAGCGCTGGTAGGTAACATCCATGATAGCGCTGAGTGCGAAGGGTTAAATATTGAAGCAGGAGAATAAAATTTGATTTCTACTTAAAGGAACGGATGAATATTCATACCTAACAGCTTATTATTAGAAATATCCATCAAGAGTCTGACTCGTTAAAGTACGACAAGGGGTTAAACACGATATATTTAAAAATATGAACAGAAAATCGATAACAAGACGAACTTCTTCACTTTGACGAAATTGTTTTAAATAAAATATCAAGAAAATGAAATGTATACAGTACAATTACAGTAACTTGATCAGTGCTCAAACAGATTTAAATGGGTAAATAAAATAATTTCAAGACCTTGCTAAAACATTAGTGCGAAGACAATTTTAGGCAGAGGCCGTGTTTCAGTTAGCTTACAGTTCGCCGTTGCGCGTAAATTTTCGGGCGGTCGTCGTTAATTCGGGCCGCGGTCATAATTTCGCGATAACGCGTCGAACTCGACGACAGTCTCCCTCGTTAACGATAATCTCGTTCCCCGGGTTCGGGTATGCGCATACGTGACCGGCCGCAGCATTTTACACGCGATCCGAATAAACTGCGACGCGGCCGCGGCACACACTCTCCTTTTACTCCCGGCGATCCCCGGCGCGGCCCAACGTAACCGGAAACGTATGCGCATATTTTTCGCGGGGCGGTGTGCGCCATTAGTCGAACGATACCGTTTTAAAGGAACACCGGGAACGCGGGATCGGGCGGCCGCCGACGGATCCCGCGAACCTTTCGATACACACCCGCGCCCCGTTCAATTATATTACGGAACAGTTTAATTTACCGGGCCAGCCGGCGTAATTAATTATTCGACGAGATTTCATTATCGATAATAAATTCCGATATCGTGTTTGCTTTTGATGTCCGTTCCGTACTAAACGGCCGGTGGGCTGATCGTTGCCCGACCGAAAATTTGTCCGACGACCGCCAAACGCAAACGATCAGCGCGCGCTACTTTCGTTAACAATAGTGGCCGCCGCGGCGACTGCGACTGTTCCGATTGACTCTGCCAGCTTTTACAGAACGGCTTTCACGGAAAATATAATTGACGGTCGAGTTAGGTCTCCGATGCGTTGGATCTTAATTAAAAAAGCAGAGAACGCGTGCGCTGGCAACACACAAATGACGGAATGAAATTGATCTTACTGCACATTGTTCATTGAAAAGAATAGACGAAACTGTGTAATTATATCGAACGCGTGGCGATAATAAATGCTAGCTGACGCTTAGGTGTGACGCAACGAGCCTAGCAACGATTAACCCCTTAGAACTATAATAACGTGTCAGACTCGTGATAAAGATTCCATGTAAATTCAGCTAAACACGAATATTATTAATTTCTTCCAAGTCCAAATCAAATTGAATTGTTTTGTTATCAAAGTCTAGAAATGGGAGGAAATGAGGACATTACAAGAAACAAAAATTATCCGGCGTTATTAAGGAAAATATTACGGACAAAAAAGCACTAATCAACGCAACGTGAAAGGAGTCGTAGAGGAAGGGGTTAACGGAAAAACTAACAGAAGATCGGCGTAAAAATATTTAGCGCACCGTCCACCTCCGAACTAATAATTATTATCGAGAACACACGGCGACTGTTTTCCCCGTGCGTTTTTATAACGGCGGTTCAGAAACGTTCGGGGTTACAATCTATAAAAAGTTATCAGCGGTTTTGTGCGTCCGCGGACCTCGTGAATTTGTAGAACGTCGCGATGCACGCGCACGGGACAAACGCGCGAGTGACATTTCGGCCGGAGTGCTCTCCAAATATTTTTCGTCGCTCTTTGTAAAACAATCGGCGATATTGTTTATTTCTGAATTTTCCGCGATAATCTCGGGTACACCGGGGGAACGAAACGGGCGGGCGGGAGGGCGGGCTTGTTCGGAACGTCGGCTGTTAACAGGAAATTCACCGGACGAAACGAGATCGCGGAAAGTAGCCGTAGGGGATGGTCGTGGTAGGAGGGTCGGAGGGTGGAGTAATATCTACATGCTGCGGAGGGGGGTGGCTCCGATTTTAACCGCTCGCCGTCGATGGTTTCCAATTTCGCGAGCGGAAGGTCAAACCCGGCGTCCTTCACCTTTTATTTCATTTGGTCCCCGACCTCGTTTTTACGTTTTCCCGGGCCGCGGGATCGTCCCTGCTCACCCCCCACCCCCCTACCCCCTCCCCCCCCACCCCCCTCCCCCCCTCCCCCCCCCCCCCCCCCGTCCGATCTCGAAGCGACCGTTATTACTACTTGTATCGCAGCAAAGGGAACACCTCGAATTACGCGCCGGGGGGATCCTCGTCAAAGAAATGACTAATTAATTGGCCGGCAAACCTCGGGGCTTCTTGACCCGATACGTGACTTCCTTTGAACTCGACCCCCGCCGGCCCGCGACCTGGATCCACGGAACGCCTCGTCTACGTTTTCGCGATTACTCGATCGCGAACGGGAATCTCTTCGTCGTCTTTGATATCCCCCCCTCGAGGGATGTTTCCGGCGAGCGACCCGGTCCCGGAATCCTCGATCCTATTTATTTATTACAGAGCGGATCGGCTCTTTCAGGAATCTGTCGAAAATTCAAGACGTCCGCTGGCCGATTTTCTTCCTGGACGATGCTCGCAACGCGTCTTCGATAATTAGCTGAAAGCTGCGCGGACGGTCGTTATCCCTTTCGTTACCGGTGCGATTATAGAACGCGCGACTTGCTGTGTGTGCATGGCTTTTGATTATAATTGGCATGTAATACTATAATATGATATGTAATGCTATAAGTATAATAAACGTAATAGAATAGGGTGCATTATAATACGGTGAAATTCAATGCAATACAATAGAATAGAATACAATGCAATAGGATAAAATGCAATGCTATGCAATACAATAGAATACGATACAATATTATAATAATATAATGTATTGTGATATGAGTTTATAAGTACAATATATGTAAAAATATAATACGCATAGTAAAATATATATAATATAATAGAATACAATATAATATTATAATATACAGTGTAATACATTACAATATTATAATATACTATGCACTACATTACAATAGTGAACAATATAATATTATATAATATAATAAAATATAATAAAATATAATAAAATATAATAAAATATAATAAAATATAATATTATGTAATGTAAGACTATAAATGACCCGTTCCATGGCGTCACTCCAGAGGAGCGAACTGCCGTAACGAAAGGGTTAATATCGACTGTATAAGATCTCGGTTGGAATTATTCCTACAAAGGAATCTTCAAAAATTACCGTATCTTTTTCTTCGCCAATAATTGGTGTAATAAAACTGTATTGAATTTTATCTTCACTGTAGGTCCACATTTATTTTGTAATTTAGAAATAAAATCAGAAATCAATGTATTCTTTGTTTCTAATGAAAACATTATTCGAAATGTTAATCAGAATAAAAACGGAAAGAAAAAATTTGATAAAGTGCACCGTGGTTGCAAAACTTCTTCAAAACGACGAGTTGAAAATTTTTCCTGATCTGAAACAATTTGTGACTAATGAACAAAATATTCAAATAAATACATGAATGAATTTATGACTAATAAAAAAGATATTCCAATAAATACATGAAATAATTCATGGTTAATAAAAAAGATATTCCAATAAATGCGTAAAATAATTTATGACTAATGAATAAAATATTCCAATAAATACATGAAATAATTTATGACTAATAAAAAAGGTATTCGAGTAACTACATGAAGTAATTTATGACTAATGAAAAATATATTCCAATAAATACGTGAAATAGTTCATGACTAATAAAAAAAATATTCCAATAAATACATGAAACAATTAATGACTAATAATAAAAAATTCCAATAAACTCATGACGTTAGTCGATCACCGATCGATAACAGAAGAAACTAAATAAAAAACCAGCACACTATACACGAAATTGAAATAAAAATGAAACATATGACATATGATTAATCCACTGTACAAAAATGCCAGAAACAAAATGTTCTGCTTCTGCAGAAAAAAAAATTAATCCTGTCTACGTTTGTAAATTCAGTATCGCCGAGTTCTCCGAACTAAATATATCTGTTATCGGTTTCGATAGACCGTCGGATCGATGAGGAAGAGCCGCCCGGAGGTTTCCTCTCGCCGACAGGCGAGATCGGGACGACTCGATTTGATTAAACGACGACAATTTGATTAATTTCGAGCGTTCCTAAAAGACTCGACCCAGCAACCGAGACGAGGCTTTATACATATTTCATACGGTCCTGAACGGAAAAACAAAAGCGCAGCTTCTGTTGGGACCGGTTGAAGAGAGGACCGGGAGAGAGAGGGGGAGGGGGAGAGGAGGCGATGCTTAATCCCCGAAGTATTCGCTGTCGCGGCTCGAAATTAATTCCGCGATCGTTAATCACGCGGGATGACGTCTCCTATACCACCTAGGAATTGACTTCCGGCGATCCTGCGTCGCGACGCCGACGTCAGGAATTCCTTTCGCGGGAGTTTCTCCGCTGGTCTACTACCACGCTTTCGACGGGGCGCACCTTCCCGCGAAGATCCGCCTTGCCGCCGCCCGTTTTTCGCAGCCCTCGCTCCGTCCCCGGGAAGTGTTCGGAGCTTCGACCGAAGCCGACGTTTCCCTGTTGCCTCCGAACGCGTCCTTCGGATTCCTCGGCCTCAACTTTCCGAAACGAGTAACCGGCGAATGAAATTCCAATTACCAACAGGCGGTTCTCGTTGATTTTCCGCGGGCGCGGACTCCGCTGAAATCGCGTTTCTTCCGCGTCCTCAATTTTTGAGAATATTAATCTCGGGGTAACTCGCAGTTTCTAACTAGCGGGGGAATTTTTTGTTTTTTTTTTTCTTTTTTTTGTCAGTAGCTGTTCTAACAGTTATAATAATAATTTCCGCCCCGCGAACCGGTTATGTACACTCTCTTGAATAACGCGGAACTCATTTCCTGGTATCGCGGATAGTTGAGCATATTTGAGTAACGATTCGCTGCCTACGGTGGAAACACGCGTGAGCCGAAATTTTGCGAAGTCGATTTTTCAGCTGTGGAGATCTTTTGTGGAACAATTGTAAATGGTATCGAAACTTGTATTGCGGTGTAGGGATTCTTTTGGATGATGGGTATAAAGTGTTATTAACCCTTTGCACTCGATGCTATTTTAATTGAAATTATAAAGTAACTTTTCTGTCATATAGCATTTTTATTTTATAAAGCAAAATGTATTTTGTGTATGTGAAATTAAATTTTGTAACTCGTTGAAAAATAGTTACACTTTTAATAATTTTTTAAATATAAATCTGTGTAATAGAAATATTATTTTGGAACGTGATGCAACAATTGCAGCGATGCTTCAAAGTCATCACTCGAGTGCAAAGAGTTATGAAATATGAACGGTAAAATTTCTAAAATTATAATATTTCAAATTCATTCAGTCATTATTATAGACAAATAAGAGAACATATTATATAATACAAGTATAAAATACCATTGAAAACATTACGCGACAGAAATTACAAATAATAATATTATAAATTAATACAGTTAGTACGTTATATAAATTAGAGTACACATTGTAATGCGAATGTAAGGTTACGTTAAAAGCAGTGCGGAGTATGTATAGATCCCGAAATTACAATATCACAAATTCATACAGTCAATATAATACGTCAATTACAGTACATTTTACAATACGAATGTAATTATCGTGAACAATAGTGCGTAGCACACATTCCAGAATTAGAAATTGCAAAATGCACTCGATGAAATATACAAATTACACTCGATAAAATATATAAATGACAATACATATTATAATCCAAGTTCGAAGTATTCTTAAAACAGTACACAATTTACGATATAAAAAGATTTGCTGCTGGAACTTGTCAGAAACATGATCGAAATTGTCCACCGTTTTCGAGAATCTATTAGAGTGTCCATAAGTTAAAAAATTCTCTCCGGGATAAATGACAGAAATCGGAAAGCAAAAATGCAGCTCGATGAATATTTTGTAAGTCTGACCTCTTTTGAAAATTGGGCATAATGGGGGTTTCCTAATGGATTGAAGAAGGTAACAGAGCAGGTTCATATATAACGCAATAAATCAATCTTAAACAATAAATATCGTCTATTGATTTCGCTTTAAAAAAAGGGAGAACCCTAATAATTTGTGCTCGTAATTTAATACGACGGATGATTGATAAGATCGGTTTTCCGCGACAGAGAAAGTAGAATATCTGGTCCGGTAAAGGCAGTGTCCAGTTACCATTTTGATCTTTCATCGGACGCCCGGCCACTGCTATGAAACGACCGGGGTCAGGGGTCCACAGGGACGCCCCGCGCCAAACCACCCTCTAAAACCCACTCCCGTCTAATTAGACAGATTTTCACTTTTCCACGGGGCCGGGCTAATGGTAATTTTTTAACGAAATCCGCGTTACGGCCGCGCGTGATTAACAGAGATGGAAATTAGTCGGATTGCGCCTGTGACCCCTGTCGCACGCGTTCCACGGCCGGTGGGACAGCACGGTTATGGTCGGCCACTCGAGACTACGTTACGTCCGAGAAAACCCCACGCTGTCCTACATAATTTTGTTTCCTTCCGCAAGACCACCGGCGGCCGTCCTTTACGTATCCGTTCCGGCCTTTGTAACGACCCGCTTTCAAAGTATTACGCTTTGTGCGCCGGTGCGTGGCGCCCGGTATTTACTTCGCGAATTTTTTTTTTCATCAGGATCCACCTCCTTTTCGCAACTGGGCCAATAAGTGCGATCGGTAGACCGCGAGGGTCTTCGGGCTCTCCTCCCGCCCCGGTTCCGCGCAAAAATTCAACGCTTTGTTTTTGCGAGAAGAATCGCCACTCGCCAGAAGTAGAATCAGTCGGTCACGGCCAGCCGGGGAACACTTTTATTCACCTCGGCGGACAGAAACTCGATTAGAGGCGTAAAAATCGGAACGAAGCTGGCAAATGTTACAATTATGCAGCCGGAGAGATGTGGGTCGAGTATATTATAAGTAGGCGCGCGCGATACTTACAGATAGACACGAACCGCGTCGACATTTGATCATTCGTACGATTAAGGCGGCTGCACGAAACACGCTGCAATGATTTCTTAAAATTTAATCCGAATGCAGTTATATTTATTTTGACTTTTGTATTATGCTGGGATTTTTGACAACGAGGAATCAACCACGGTTACTTTAACAAGATATTTAATAACAGAAAAGGGGAAAATGAAAAATGATAAAATAAAATACAGTCTTTGTACACAAATTTCTCACTTTCTCACACGGTTCGTCTTTGCTCTCTCAACGCTCTCACGCAACTGGGAAACACTTTTCTTCCACCCTCGCGACACTCTTGCATTTTTAAAACTCACTCATACACGACCACATTCAATCACCGATTCGTACGCGCGTGCATTCTCATTTCGAAGAACAGTCGCACGGTCCGAACACGGTCCCACTGTTGAAAACTTATTACTATAGCAAACAACGAAACGTATAGCAATACTGTATTCCACTATTTCAAAGCGATCCGATCAAATTTCTACTCCGATCCGAGTGTTTGCAGATCTCCGGTATTTGCATAAAAAAATCAAAGGATCAGACATTTTCGGTGGACAGTGTAAACGTTTACGGGCGCAGGTTCGTGGAAGTGGCGTTTCACGGAACAAGTTTTCCGTGTTATTGGTGTGAACGGTGGTTCTTTCGCCAAGCGGAACAGAGGCACTCGACAAATCCTCCGGTCTCCCCTTGGTCCCCGGAAGTCCATTTGCCGTGGCATCGAGTTCTCGTAATAAAGCAACCCCCCCGGACGGTTCGAGGGTGGGCGCGAGGGCGCGAAAGGAAAGGGTAAATAACGTTCCAAGGAAACCAATATCGGGGTGAGCGCCGTAGAGACAAAAGTTTTCTGCTCGAGCCGGTTCCGCAGGCCAAGCCATTCCCCCGGCCGTGTTCCCCTGTTGTGTAGTACACGGGGAAAAAGAGGGGGTGGGGATGGGGGGAGAGGGTGAAGAAAACGGCGGCCGAATGAGCTGCAGTTCCCCATAACTGCCATCGATCATCCGGGGAAATATTGTGTTCATAAAATTTCACCCTCCGGCTCGAAGAAAAACCGGGTATTTATCCCGCGAAATCTGACGACGTAACGCGCGGCCCGTAACCGGAAAGGATGTTTTTATCCGGCCGAATCAATTGTTAATCGCCTGTCCGTGGGAAAGTTCAATCGCGGGGCGGAGAGAGGGCGAAAATACTGCTACTCGTTTCAGCTGTTCTTTCTCGAACAGGATACTCGGTTGGGGCAGATCATTTTTCGATTCATTACATTTGTTATATTTGAGTTATTATATTCTATTCGTTATATTCGATTTGATATATTTGATTCTTTGTATTCGATTCACTATATTCGATTCACTATATTCGATTCATTATATTCCATTTATTATATTCGATTCTTTATATTCGATTCATTATATTCGATTTATTATATTCGTTTCATTATATTTTTCTGTCTCTGTTGTAAGGTTTTGTTCGTAGACCTTTATAGAAATAAACAAAATACGTACTAATTTATCATACTTTGACGACCCTAATTCATAGTGGCGATTTCTGGTAATGACTTGTTTAAAATTCTGTTCTCTTGGCATATTTCAACGTTCAAGTAAATGTAAGGTACATAATAAACAAAAATTCTTTTGTTCTTCCAAGAAATTATTACATCGGAAACGGTGTTAATCATTGTAACTACGACAACAATGATAAGGGAGTAAATAGCCTAGATTGTAGATTTTATGCAGTTATAACAGAAAACATATAGTATATATAATATATAAAACATATAGTATAGATCGAACATAAAACAGTAAAAAAATGAGAAGAGTTCAAAAACATTATAATACTAAAATTCTGTTATTCAGAAAAAATTCTCAAAGAAAATGATGCGTCCATATTTTGTTTGTCTCTTAAAAAAATTCCTATATCACACAAATATTCGCATTCACCATGATCTATCCAATCCTTATAATCGATTTAAAATTCCCTAAAATTTCAGCTGAATTTCTCGAAATAAAATCCATAGGAAAACGAAATCTGAATATAAATTCCTTGTAAAACTCGTCCGACGCGATGTCAGGGCCGACATTAGGGACGAAAAATACGTTTGTAACAAACGAGGGTTTAAACGAAGGAGAGCGCCGTTGATTGCGCAGTTGCCGCGACTGTTCTCGAACGATGGGCCGGGGTAAGGTCGAAGAAACGGGGCGAATCCTGAAGGATCGACGAGCGCGCACTTCGTTTCCCCGGTTGTTCGGAATCTCGGCGCGGAAAGTGGGCGACGGAATTTTCCCCGCGATCGCGAATCTCGCGCTCGAGCTGCGACGCGAGGAGGCCCTCGAAATTCAATGATTCCTCTCGTTCGGTGTTTCGCTGCTCGTAAACCAACCGGAAATAAGGGAAGAACGGGGTTCTCGCGTTAAGGGATAAGATGCGCCGCCCAGAGATGATGTACAGTGCGTTCCGTGGAAGTCGACCTCGCGCCGAGCATAAACGCCGTCAGAATCCCGGACACCGGTTTTACGGGCGCGTTGCTCTCGTCGAACACGCACCGGCTACGATCTTTATACGGCCCGGCGATTCACGCCGCGACAAACGATCCGGCAGACTTCTCGATCGTTCGGTGAACCACTGAATCATACTCGGCGAACCACTGGATCATTCTCAGCGAACCACTGGATCGTTCGGCAAGCGGATTATTTAGAGCAGCTGAGAGGATTATTCGAAAATCGTCCAAGAATTATTCAGAGAACATAATGGGTTTTTAGGAAATCTGGAGGTTATTTAGGGAATCGATAGATTATTGAGAAATGTCTATAGGTTATTTAAAAAGCCTAGAAAATCTTTAGAGAGCCTATAGATTATTCAGAAAACCCATGCAATAGATTATCTAGAAAGCCTAAAAATTGTTCAGAGAATATACAGATTTTTCTAAGTTAGAATTAAAATTCGTGCCATGAATTTGAAACCGCGAATTTTAATTATAATTTTGAAAATTCTGGCCGCGAAAGCGTAAACTATCTAATATACAGATTATTAAGAAAACCTACAGGCTATTGAGAAAGCGTAGAAACTCTTTGCAGAATCTATAAATTTTTCAGAAAACCTAGAACTTAGATAACCTATAGATTATTAAGAAATCCTAAAAATTACTTACGAAACTTGGTCATATAAAAGTAATAGAATCATTGAGATATTCAATGATTATTCAGAAAGTCTCCTGACTATTCAGCAAACCTCAAAATTTTTCAGAAAATCTACTTATTAAGAAAACATACAGATTATTAAAAAACCTAAGGATAATTATTTATTAAAAGTCTACAGCTTCAGAAAATCTGCAAATTCTCCGGAAAACCTACATATTATTCAACAAGCCAGATTTTAAGCGAACCATTAGTAATTAAATTAAAACAACCCGACCTCTTACCCTCGCATAATAAGTCTGAAATATTTCATTACTCGTAATGGAATTTAAAACAATCGTTACACCGATCATTAACACAGTAAATAATTCTAGAAACATTCGCCTTCGTTGATCGTTCTCTAAAAATCCGTAGAAGAGAATGGATTTCATACGTCGGCTAGAAAATTGCTCGCAGCGTGCATAAAGGCAGCAACAGAACGAATTTCAGTTAATAGGCATGCCCATTTCCTTGCATTCTACAAACACAGAAGCGGCATAAATGAATAACGAGCCGCAGTCTAATTATTACGTAGCCCAATTTCCAGTTCATTAAAATGCTAAAAACTCGAGTGTGACGTGATTGAATGCACGCAATTTCGCATGCATGCAACGAAAATGATCACGTGCTACGAAAACGTTCATTTAACAACAGGCTTCCACCGATCGAAACCAGATAAAAACGACGCATGTTTGAGCCACGATAAATTTATAAAAATGAGCGGCGCGATGATAAATCTCGAATTATTTCGAAGCTCGATGCTTTCTACTCGTGTCGATAATTTTTTTCTAAAATATTCTTGCAAGATTTACCGAGCAAAAAATTGGAAAGGCAGGTTTCTTTTAGAAAATGCGGCGACTTGAAATTTATCTAAAACTTTTCTAAATTTATAAAAATGAGTGGGGCGATGATAAACCTAAACTCATTTTTAATTCCAAGCTTCTACTGTTGATAATTTTTGTCTAAAATATTCTTGCAAGATTTACCCAGCAAAAAGTCAAAAAGGCAGGGTTCTTCTAAAAAATGCGGCGGTCAGAAACGTCTCCAAATAAATCGGAGAATCGTCGCGATTGAAACTGCCACGTTCTCATAAATCGAAGCTATCAATACCATACCTGTGAACTGGAAAACGTTCGTTGAAAATCGATGCATCGATTTGCCCGCGGTGTTAATCGCAAAGGACAGCCTTCCTCGCCTAATGCAGCGTCGGTCGACAAAGACCGGTTGAAAAAACCCGGCGTCAGAATTTGGCTGCAGGGCGGATGAAAGGGCCGGAAGGTTGAGCCCTTCTGCTTTCGGATCGGGGGCAGGTAATCTAGTGTCGCGGAGGATAATCCTTTGATCGGCGAGGAGATACGGGCTATCGGGTTTCTGGGTTAGCAGAGATTGATAGCGGCGAAATAATGAAACCGTGACATTGGAAGGGCCAGGGCCGTGGATCCCACTGTCGGTGATCCCGACTCGGTGGATTATCTTCGCGGGCTCTGTCTCGCTCGATCTTGGGCCACCGACCGTGCCGCGTCCGTGCTCGCGGCGGTCTCCGGCCGATTTTTAAATAAATCCGGGGCAAATAGGGCATGAATATCGGCGCCGGCCTTTGACGCGATTTATCGAGCACGCACGCTCCGCGCCAGGCCTCCGGCCGGCCGGCTCGCCTGCTCGCCTGCTCCGGGAGCTGGTCCTGTACCCGTGCCTTCTGTGAAATGCAATTACCGTCGCAATTATCGAGACGAGTAACGCCCAAGTCAATACACGCACGGGAATATTTAATTAGCCGTTTGTTGGTCCCCGGGTATCGTTGAAATACTGCCAACTGTCGCGTGCTGTGTGCAGAAACGGTGTTACCAAATAGAGCATGGCCACCGCGCGCTTCCAGCCGCGCCGGGTAAAATGATCGTCTTGTTTACCCGAGCCACAGCCTCCTAGTTTCCCCCTCCCGTTTCTTTTCCTGCGATTCAAGAACGGTCCCAGGTTTCGAACAAGCTACAGTACGGTCATGCCTCGATTTACCCTCTTTCGACTTACGTCGTTTCTACAGTGCGTTTCTTTTTAGAGCGGTGGAACTTTTGATAGAATTGTGTGCTGTTTGATGGTTGATAGATAATGTTTCGGTTAAACATTTTAGTTGAGTAAGCTGTGGCAAATCTTCCAATTCAC
Organism: Augochlora pura; assembly: GCF_028453695.1. Classification (NCBI taxonomy): domain Eukaryota; kingdom Metazoa; phylum Arthropoda; class Insecta; order Hymenoptera; family Halictidae; genus Augochlora; species Augochlora pura. The sequence goes on from NC_135781.1 coordinate 29,350,253, forward strand.
GACATCGTTTATAAGTTGTGGAAATTTATTTGGTCGCTATAACAGTGTTTGCAAAACTCATAGAGTGCTTCGTGAATTTTATAGCACTTGTAATCGTCTATCAGAGCAAGTATTATAAAATAATCTTTAAAATAAAAAAAAATTATCTTCGAGATTTTTATATCTTTTACTTCAATTCAAAGTTATATCTACCAATCCAAAAAGAAACCTTTATTAGTAACGCGTTAATTACTTGTTAAAGAAGTAATAATGATGCCTATTGTAATTAAAGTCAAAATCGATATCGCAATTTATAAACTAAGTAGTTGACAATACTAGCAACAAATTCCTGATCTTCCAATTCTAATGGAAGAAGAACTGTCATTAAACCTCGCATGAAAGAGCAAAAAGGTAAAACACCGGCAATCAAATCGCGTATACAGAGTCGCTTCGAAAGTATCAATATTATCTTACGAAATTTTTAACGTAAATGCCGATCACTGCGTCCTGATTATTAAATTTGAATTTTAGAAACGTTTCCATCGCGGACTCGTCGGAATTTCCATCCGCGATCCTCCGCGCGCGTTTCCTTTAATGAGTTAAACATAATTTTGCTTGACTTCCGTTCCTGTTAATTGGTCAATGAAAGCCCGTATTTATAATGTGATTTTAACCGGTTTAAAAATCGACAGCGAACGAGGATGATGAAAAATTCTCGTTGAACTTTTAATTAATTGTGCAAATTATGCGGACGCCGTAATCCGTTTATGAAATGGGCTCGGCGATTCCGGCGCGGGGCGGTCCGTTCCGCGAATTCATATACGCGAACGTGTAATAAAACTTGTGTTTCCATTATAATTCATTAGGCGCCTTCGTGCCGATTACATGATTTATTATTGTAGAGGAGTTATGTGGAAGAAAAGTGTAGATTTAGAGTAAATCTTGTGTAAATAATTATATTTAAAGGAAGACGGAAAAGTGCGATGGAAGAAATATAAGTTTAAATAAAAATATAAAATAAAAATATAAATAAAATATAATTGTATATTATTGCATGGAAGTTGTATTTGTATTATATACAAATTAAGATAATTACATATAAATTATATAATTGTATATAATCGCATACCAACTATATTTATATTAGATATAAATTAAAATAATTTGTATATAAGAAACACAAGACATTTGAGAAACTCACCTCGTTCTGCTACCTCACATGGTCGAAAAAGTCATCGTCCGTAAAGGGTTAAATCAATGCAGAGTGGCGCGCAATTTGAATTAGATTTCGTCTCATTGCCTAATTGATATTAGAAACGACTGTTGATTATTCCACAAAACAAAACACCGTCTGGACGTCGACGGGTTTCGTTTCGAGTCGACGACCACGGCGTTTCAACGGGCGTTTCATCACAGCTCCGGCGAGCGATCGGCTCGCACCCGCTTCGGCATTGTGTTGCTCGCGCGATAAAGACTATTCTACGGCGACTGTGCGGGCAAGACGCAGGCACCGGAACCCCGGCGCGACCGCGCGCTCAACAACGTGGAAGCAATCAATGGGGATCAGAAACAATCCAGCGAGCGAGCTAAGCGAGTCGGAGTTGTCGGGGCGGGCCACTTTGCTCGTTACTAGCCGGCGGGTTTGCTATTAAAACCGCTTCGCGGGACATTATCGAAGTAGAAGTAGGAAGGCGAAGAGAGAGAGAGAGAGAGAGAGAGAGAGAGAGAGAGAGAGGGAGAAAGATAGAGGTTGGGGAGAGCGAATTGTGTTCGCAAATTCCGAAAACATTCTTTCAACATTTTAGGAATATTGAAACTCACTCGCACAAAATCCATCCCGACGTTTCGCTAATAAAACCGAATTGTTCGAATATGAAATACTAGCATCTATACCAAACCTTCAATTACGAACTGAAAGTTTCGAGAACGTGATTGGCTGGCCGTATATTCGTTCGCATAAATGTCTACGGTTTAGTTGGAATGTTTGCAGTAATATCTTAGATTGATATCTATATAGTATAATATGTTATATAATATAATATTTTATGTTTATATTTTATGTTTATGTATAATATCTTATATAATATAATATTTTATGTTATACAATATCTTATATTATATAATACAATATTTTATGTTATACAGTATCTTATATTATATATATTATATATATTATATAATATCTTATACAATATATACTATTTTATGCTATATAATATCTTATACGATATAATACCTTAAGTGGTTACAATATCTTAGAAAAAACAAAAAATTGATATTCACTCATCGCCTAAAGTTACTTGGACGGTTAAATATCGATGCCAAAGCAGCAGAATTTTATTCCGACATAAAAAAAAGACGGAACGAAGTTGATACATAACAGATTATTCCAAGGAATCTTCATCGCGAGCCAGACGCGGTAAAGTGCGGGTAGTGGTTAACATGTTAATGGCTCAGCGGATTACTTCTCGCCGCCTTTGATCATCGCTTTTCCAAGTTCCATCGCTCTGCGACCGTCCTAACGCGCTCCACGACCAATTAAATGAAACACCTGAAAAACTGAAGAGAACGCGAATTTTTGCATGAAATTACAAAGTTCGCCACAGAAACGCAACGCTGCCTCGCGCTGCATACGCTGGTTATATACGTGTTCACCTGTGCAACGCGCTACATTTTCACGGTGTATCCGCACAACTGCGTCTGAATTTCGAGCGGAGACTTTAGGGACGCAATTTGCATCGGTATAAGAGAAAATCGTTGATCGTTCGCTGGTTCTCGAACCGTTCCCGAACCCGACCGAATTTTTCGCGGTGTGCGTTCCGCCGTCGGAGCGTTAAGTGGCGGGAACGTCTGCGACCTAGGTTGACCCTCGACCGGGTTGAAAGCCCGCGCGACACAACCCAACCGTCCCGGTTCGTATTTAAAGACCGCGGGGTTGGGGTTTGGGGAGGGGGGAGTGGGGGGAGGCGACAGGCGGGTCGGGTATATAAAGCCGCGGTGGGAAAAGTCGATTTCCACGGTGAACAGCGAATCGCGGCCTGTACTCGAGGGTTTCCACGGCAATCCGGCAAATAAGCTGCAAATATTTCGCGGCTCTCCGCTCAATTTGTCGAACGCAATCGCCCCGGCTACACGCCGGCTATACGCCGCGATTACTTCTGACGAATGCTGGGGCCCGTCGTAACGCGAGAACGCGAATCGCGTCGACGATCTTTATTGCGTGGAAACTCTCTCTTTGAGGGCACCGCGAAAGAGAGAAGCGCGGGATGATTTCCTTCGCGAACAAGATTTGGAAGATGCGATATATAGCTTTTGTTCGAGGAATTCGTTCTTTCGCTGGTCTTCTTCGGGATTCTCGAATGATATTCATTCTTTTCGGAATTATATTCATCCTTCTGCAAATTTTGCGTTCATTCGCAGGAAATTGTATTCGTTCTTTGGGAAATTATACCCGTTCCGTTGGAAATTGTACTCATTCTTTCGCGAATTGTATTCAGCTTTTCGTAGATTATATTCGTTCTTTTGCAAATTGTATTTATTTTTTTGCAAATCGTATTTTTTTTGTGCAGATTATATTCATTCTTTTGGATACTGTGTTAATTTTTTTACACGTTGTATTCATTCCTAGGCAAATTGTATTTATTTTTTGCTGATTGTATTCATTCTTTTGCACACTGCATTAATTTTTTTGCAGCTTGTATTCATTCTTTTGCACACTGTATTAATTCTTTTACACGCTGTACTCATTCTTAGGCAGATTGTATTCATTCTTTTACAAATTGTAGTCAACCTTTTGCAGATTGCATTCATTCTCTCGCAAATTATATTCACCCTTCTTCAACTCGTATTCACCCCTCTGCCAATGTTATTTGTCCCTTTCAAATCGAAAACTCTCCCTTTCTCAAATAAAATTGATCTTTTCGTATGGATTTATACTCACATATTTACATTCAAATCAAACATTTTGCAAACGATATATAAATGTATCTGCAAGTACTTTTGGTAAATTGAGGACAATCGGAGGAAGTTAATTTTCAACCATAGAAACCTCTGCAAGATCCAAGAACTGTGCCATTGTTGGTTCACCATTTAATACATAACTCAATTATATCAAAAATCTTGTTCCAAAGTTCTTATATCAGAAAAATCTCTCGAGTGCTAAATTCCACGACGTCGTAGCCGAAGTCCACTAAAAAAATTCCTGACCAGCTATACTTTGATAAATACCTGCCTGAAACAAAAGAAAAAGGTACATACTCGCGTAGATTTGTAGGAACACGATTCGTAGCCGTGTTCCGAAAGTCGGTCGATAATAACAGGAGGATCGATCGGGGCAGGTTCCACGGAACCGGATTTAATATTCGATCATCGACACACGGGGCGTGACCGCGCGTCGACTGAATATTTTAACGCGCGCTGCGGCCACCCTCGCGAAATCCTCGTGAGAGCAAGTTACACCGCTCGTTTACAAGCGTGTCAGTCGGAAGGATTTCTGGAAATTGGATCGGCGCAACGCGGTCCGCGCCGAATCGCGCGAGCGCTCGACCAAATCGGGTCCGTTATCGAAATTCCGTTGTTTATATTGCCCGGTTTCGACGGACGGCTACGAAAACTGGATCCCGTCGCGGATCAGTGATTAAATTCGCAGCTCGCCCCGGTATTTTCGAGCCCGTTTTGTTGCTCGTGAAAGCTCGGGACTCCTTCGCGAGATCCTCTAAGAGCCTCCTGGTGGATGGAGGAACGGGAGAAACGAGCAAAAGTTCGCGAAAGCGGAGATACAAAGGGCGCGTTTTGTTCCAGGTCTGATGGGAGGCTTGATAGAGAGATGACCCGAGAGCAGAGTTTGTTTTAGGTGATCGCATGTGTGATCTTTTGATTTTTTCGTATATGTGATCTTCTGAATTTATAGCAGCACTTTGACGACATGCTCGTCGTATTTTATTAGAGAATAGGATGTTTTTAATACGATGAATAAAATAGATACCACCGTACCGTTAAAAGTTAGAATTTATTCTTATTTAATTTTTGTTTCTGTGCATAACTGTGCCATTACAATTAATTTTTACTCAATTTCTATTTTTGTGTATAACCGTGCAATTAAAGGTACAATTAATTCTTATTTAATTTCTATGTCTGTATATAATCGTGCAATTAAAGGTACAATTAAGTCTTATTTAATTTCTATATCTTACAATCGACCCCGCAGATTTTTATTTCCTAGCACGGAGATAACGTAGTTCGGTGGTTATGGGAAAAGATAAACTTTGGCTCGGAACTGTTGGAGAACTCGATATCAATCCCTTGTACTATAACAGGGAGTCAGGCTCGTGGTGAAGATTTCATGCATACTGTATTAACCCCTTTAGCGATCCACGAAATTCAAGAATTTCAGCAAAGATTATCTTCCATTCTTTCCTATTATTAAATAGTTTCCCAAGTAACGTACCTGTTATTTTATTTAATGAAAAATTCAGAAATAGGTCAAATAAAATGGCGTGAAAAATATTGGATTTAAAGGAGATTAAATGTCGAAGAAATGTCATTGATGAACTAGTATGGCTACGGTCACAATGATCGGCAGAGCAGCTCGCGAATTTAGTGACTCCGGCAAAATGGTCTAGCGAGGCCGCGGCTATCAGCTAACCGTGTTAGGGCCCGAGACAAAGGTCCCCTCTCGTCGAACAGCGGGTAGGAAATGAGCACTTAAAAAAAGCAACTCGAGAATATTCCCGGTCGACACGTCAGCCAGGAAGCCGCCGGTCGGGGGTGGCCACGTTCCTGCGCCAATGTTCGACACGAAAGGTTCGCGAACGAGCGCGTTCGCAGGCCTTATCGCGGCAAGGGCCGCCCTAGCCCCGAACCCTTCGGCCCGACTCGCCGAGAGATCTAATCGCGGCATGGTTTCCTTCGCTCGGCAGCCGGCTGCTCGTTCTCGTGCCGCTCGCTCTTATATTCTTGGAACTCGAGACTGCACACCGTAGCACCCTCTCCCTCTCGCACACCCGCACCCCCCCGTCCGCCGCTACCCTCCTCCTCGTCGTCGAAGCTCCGTCAACGACGGAGAACGACGGCGGATTTGCAGGCGCCGATCGCTCTTCGACTACGCCAGCTTTCTTGATCGTTCTAGCTAAAGTCAATTGCACCTGCAATTACGGTAACGATACGTACAGCTTCTGTTTCGAGAGTTTGTCGAACACGGCAACTATAGGCCGGTGCTAAAGCCGCGCTTATGGCAATGAGACCCGTCGACATTTTACGCGACCGCTGTTCTTCGCTGCCGCGACGCCAATCGAATTCGTTCTCGTAACAGGAAAGGTCGATTTAAATGATCGCTGTTGCTGTCGTTGTAATGATCATTGTTTTAAAGTCTCACGTTCTTAGTAAATACCTGCTGTTGATTTTAAGGGTTGCTGTGATCCCTTTTCGATGAGCTTGTTTTCTGTGTCGAATATTTTTCTCAATTCTACACGATATAAATAAACTGTATGTAAGTTATCCACCCTAATTAATTTATCAGGAAATTAATTTAGATGGTAAATTACCTGCCTTAATTACCTACCCTAATTACCATCCCTAAATATCTACCTAATATATAATAACAACGTATAACAATTTCCAAAATTTTCGCTGCAGACTTAAAAAGAAATTTAGAAACTTCAAAAACGATTTCCTTTTTGTTACTCCAATGGCAAGATTAAAAAATAGAAGAGTCATTGTTTACAGTACCGGATCCTCTGTCGTCTAAAAAATATTCGAGTCGCTTAGCGCAGTTTTCACAAATTTGTCGCGTCGCAAAGGGTGCGCGGCCAACTTTTTTTTTCACCGCGCGCACACGCGGCCCACCTTTCAATACGGAATAACATTTTTAAAATTGTACCAAACGTGTTGAACTTTTGACGTATGAAAAAAATGTTTCGCAAACATTGCAGCCGGGCGAAACGACGAGAAGCATTTTTTTAGATCGCGTTTTACAATTTTTTTTTTTTCCATCTGAAAATTTTGTTATCTCCCGATGCCGGTTGTTTATCTCTGCGCGAACCGATTTGTTCGTCGAAAGACTAAACTACAATATTTGTGTTTGTCGTATGGTTTGTCAGTTCGCCTAACGTCTTTCTAAAAATTATATTATGTTTAATATAATTATTATATATTATGTTATATATAATTTTAAAAATGTTCCTCGGGTAGCACGATATTTCTCAGGTTATTTGGAACTGTTTTATTCGAAAGCGATATTCGCGTTTCGAACGCTTACTGTGGAATAAAGCTATGTTCGTGCGATAAGAAGAAGTACAGATAAGAACGAGAAGGGAAGAATATTTGCTCGGCGAGTTGTCGCAAAGGACGTTTCACCGTCTGAAATTCGGTCTGACCGGGCTCGGCCAGCTCTCGCCGGCGTGTATTCGGGCGGTGTTTTCGGTGGCGGCGGTTTCCAAGGGTGGTTTTACAGCCGGCGAGTTTTTTTTTCGGCGAGGTCTGCCAACCACGAGGGAGTCATGGTTGACCGTTTACAGTCGACTGGGGAGCGGGGTCTCCTCGATCACGACGAATTCGCACGCCAAGGCAGCCGTCTTGCACGCGATTCTCGCACGGAGACCCGGGGACCAGCAGGCGGAAGATCCGCGCAGCGGTTGCACCGAGGACCGGTCTCAGTCGATTTCTAACCGGTATCGCGGCTCGTAAACACCGCCGGCGAACGTTTCCGAGCCGCGACGGCCCTGTGTTAGCCGTCGCAGTAAATCGCGCTCGGAAAGCGCAATTTCGACGCGTCCGAAGTCACCTATCGATTCGCCCGGCGACCGTTTCAGCGACGTCGTGACCAGCCGATCGCGGACACCCGCCGATTATCCGTCCCTCCGCGAGCCATTTACATTTTTAACGGCCCTGCGGCCGACCGCCGCACGCGATAACCCTTAAACCACTCCCGTGCAGCCTCACGCAACCGAAATGAAAGTGAAAACTTGTCTTTCGTTTGATCCGCCGTTACGAGCTTCCGTCGGCGCTCCACGCATTTCAAACGTCCGAGTCTCTCTCTTTCTGCTCGGTTGTCGCGGGTAAATTAACCCTCGCTATACTGACGGTTCAATCAACCTCGTGGAAAAAATATGCTGGGTCTGCTTGGACCCGCAATATTTCTACAAAGAAATCCAGTCGTCCGACACGCGTTGATTTTGATAAAATTTCACAGATTTATTTCGAATTTCTATTCACGGATATATTTTTCGCATTACTTTTTTAAAGCGACTACGCCATTTGTTTTTAATATAATATATTCCACTTTAAAGCGAACACTTTCAGCTTTAATTTCACCTACATTACATTAAAAGATTCTACAGGAATAGCGCTTAAAATCGACTTAAACTCCTTCGAAATTGCATTATTTTTATTCCAAGCACCGGGCCGTGGTTTCTTGATTTCTGGAAGTGGAACCGTAGGTTTTAAAGGATTTAAACCATTCTATCTGAAAGCGTACTCTGTGAGCTTTCATTCAAGCTGAAATAAAAAAAATTCTCCCTGGAATATAAATAGAAATAATCGAGTCGAAATAATCCCTGAGAATTGACTCTTTCTAACCGACTCGTTTTTAGAACGTGTTCCTACGAGAATTTATTAACGTTAAAGGTCATAGATTAAAGATGGAAGCATCGTTTTGAAGTTAAAATAATTTTGTATTAATCAGTGTTGCGAGAACAGTTTAGAAGATTGATAAATCGCGACCGATAAACCGGGGGGGATTTTAAGAAGAACATTAAGGTTGAATCTAATCCGGCGCCGCGTCATAAACATGCTAATGCGAGAGATACGACATCGTAAAATTGGTTACAGTGATATACGAGCAGCGCAATCCGCCACATAAACCGGCAGATATGGCCCGGAACGAAGTAGAAAGGAAGGAACATCGTGTCATGACATTTTGAAGCAGGAAGTGTTTTCGGTAGATTGGATAGGATAAGTTGAAGTAACACGCGACTCGTTCTAATTCGGTGTCTGACCTCCGGCTGGCTGAATCCACCGCGACCGAACCCCCCCCCCCCCCCGGTGCAAGCACTGTGCACACACACTCTTGTGTGCACAGGTCGGCCCCTAAACAGCGGCCCTTGTTTGTTTAACAGGGAATTTTCAGTTACCGCAATCTCGGAAAACGGATCCGCGGTTCCCGAAACGTTCAACCACGCTTTTCCGTTCGCGTTCGGTCGGAAAATTCTGGCGTTTCGAAGCTTTTCGTAATTTCAGTGACAGCCCCGGCTGCGTCAGCTGTCTTGTTGTCAGCCCGTCTAATCTCGCCCCGCGAATCCGGATTCGCGGATCGCAGGTGTATCTTCGGGTCACGGCACGAATACCGTCGCGGCCGTTAAACGCCCCGAAAACGGTCCGCTTCCACCGCCGCGTTTTCGTTATCCCATTAAAAAAAAATGGCTTTCTCATGCAAATGCGCCGGAATGTCGCAGGTTACCCGGCTATTATAAAAGTGGGTCGCGGGTCGGAAAAGATCGTCCAACGCCGGGGCCGATATTTTCGAAGGACACTGCGGACGTTCCTAAAGGGTTTCTACGGTCGCCGGATATTCTTCAGTCGCCCGTCGAACGACGGACGAACGTCGCGATCGACCGAGATGTCGTTCTCCTCGTTTCTCGCTCAGCGTCGCACCGTTCTCCGTTATTAGCGCGCATTGTTTCCCGGCGCTCCCGTCCCGAAATTTACAGCGAGCCGTTATTAATATTCCCGCGCGGAGGCCGCGGCGATTTTGCCCGAGCGTCGGGCAACAATTCCACGCAAATTTACGCATTTATTTTATATTCCTTTTTCGGTATTTTTTTCCGGCCGGCCGAACCGGTCGGGAATTTCGCGTTAACTATAGAACGGGCTCGGCCGCGGCTCGCCGCTCGCGCGCTTGCAACACAAAAAAAAAGAGGGAGAGAGAGGAAGAAAGAAACGAAAAATATAAAAAAAAAAAAGAAAAAAAAACGAACCGCCGGGGAACGGGTCACAATTATTCGCCGGTTTCTGGCTTTTAGTTATTCCGGTTTCATTAATTCCTGTTAGCGCGCCGGAAACATCGGCGCCCGTCCCGATACCGTTCGCCCGGCTATCGTTCTATGCAGGTGGGGGGGGGAGAAAAAAACGCGGCCGGAATGACCAATAATTATTTCATAGCGGCCGTTTGACGCGGCTGATCAACCCTCGTTTCACGGCGAACAATCGCGAACCGGTGAATTTGTTCCTAACAGGCCGATTAAATGATTACTTGCTTTCGATCGACGTCACCGCTGGTGCGAAATCATCTGTTTTTCCGCGTAATTACAGTCAGTCCCATAAGTACTCGTACCCTCATTATTTATAAGAGAAAAATCTTATAAGAGAAAAAAGAAAGAGGAAAAGATTTTGCAACAGTCTTTTTATTACGAATTAACGCATGTATAAAGTTTATTTATACCACATTATAACAAACTTGATTAACTAATAACAAAAATATATTGATTTTACTCCTCGTAGTACGTAATAACAATCAACAAATGTATTCGTACCAGCGTAGATTTTGTCAAAAAATCGCATATTAGAGTAGCTTTTTTACTTTATATTAATTTTATACTATTTAGTGGGTCCACCTTTATGTCGCATTATATCGTTTAATCGATTTGGCATACTTTCTAGCAGCTTTAATGTGATATTTGGTTCAATACTATTCCAAACTTCCAAAATTTTGTTTTTTAGCATTTGTTTATTGAAAATTTCACGCCCCTGTAGTCTTTTATCTATTTCCGCCCATAAATTTTCTATGGGATTTGTATCTGGACTCTGAGGAGGTGTATGTAAAAAATGGGGAATGCGGTAAAATATCCACTCACGAAGAATCTGAGCAGTATGCTTCGAGTCGTTGTCGTGTTGAAAATAGTAGTCATCTTCCAGACCAAGCTTAATCGCACTCGAGCGCAGATTTTCTTCGAGTATATTTTTATGCTTTGTCTTATCCGAAAATCCACCGATAAAGACAAGTTTGCCTATTACGGATGCCGCCATAACGGCGAACTTTAACGGATTGCCATGTCATAATTCGGTGGACCGTTCCTCGCGAACGCGTTGTAAACGCTTTACCGTGGCCGCTTCGCCGCCACCTCCGTCGCGGTCCGTAATGGCGCGATAAATCCGCGAGATCGAACGGAAAGTCTCAGGTGCGCCGTAGAATTGTAAATAATCGCCGGATCGGATTAACGTATTCCCAAAATTGTTTCGCGGCGTTCGCGGCCTCTCCGCGAGTTTAGGTGACCCTGCAGGTTTTACGCGGGCCCCGATCGCGGCCAACACGAGTTAAACGCACGGCAAAACCTGCACCGCGTCCTGCAAGTAGTACAGACCCGCATTAATCAGGCGACGAGGCACCGCTTCGTCTTACTGAAACTTTGATGACCGAAATTCGCTGTTTAGGGTGCACCGCCTCGGAGGTTTCGTCCAGAATCGATCACGGCATGGCATGAGCGAAATTAGGGAGAGTTTGATTCATCGTTTCGCTCGTTTCGCATTTGTTTTAACGAGCACGGACAGGTTTCATAATGTTCGTTCAATTTTGTGAGAACCGGTTGGACACGGAAATTTTTATCATGGGAGCTAAGTAATCGATCAAGCTAATACGTTTTTCGTATTAAGTGGAAAGATTCGTATTACCATATAAATATTTTAAATAGTTCGAAATTTCGAGAAGCTTAATAGCTGTTAGTTAAAAATTATAAGTTAATTATTTCAAGTCTGCCAATGTATCTACTAATTTATCCCGTCATTTGAAGTAACTTTCTTCTTTGTAAAAATTTTCTAAGAGGCTTTGTTCACGAGTTATCCACGAAAAATATTGACCAATGAGAAGTGAGCTCGGCTGGCTCAAGGCGACAGAGCCAATAAGCGGACGGAGTTCACTTCCGCATGATTGACTCGACCACCTAACGCCAGGAGAGCTCGCGTTTTATTGGTCACTGTTTTTTGTTAATAACTCCTAAACAAAACAACAGCTCGCATTTTCGCTAAGGAAAAAGTTGTTTCAAATAATCCTAGGTAACCTCTATTTCCTAATTATAAGACATTCTTTGGACACTCTGTATATTTACGTATTGCAAATGGACTTACACCACTTTCCGAATAATCGGTCCAATTCCGAAAATTATAAGCGAAATCTCTGTCCCCTTCGGTTCTTTAGCATTTTAAGCGTAAAAAGCGAGGAAAAAATTGGAAAATCGTGGAACACGAAGCGGTTGGATGAAACTCGTCGGTTTACTGGAAAATACGACGGTTCCACGTCGGATTTAGGTGTTACACTGGTCGGAGTGGCGTCGGTGGCGGTCGCCGTTGAAACTCCGGCGTTCTTCTTCGGTTAATTCGACGCCGTTGCGGCCGAGCCCTTTAACGGCAGCTTGTCGACGGATTACCAGGACGATGGGGATGGAATGCGAATAAAATTAAGCTCTCGCGTCCCCGTTTTCCACCCTCCTGGAATCGCCGCGCGCGGCCCTGTTCGCCAGGACGAATCGGTCGTTCGCGTTTGTCTCCCGAATCCGTGTCACGGGCATGGCGCGGCGCCAGCCGTTCTCAGACCGTCGCAATTAGCCGTAGCTTCGTTTTGACGAGATTAGGGGGCGGTCGGCCGGTACCAGCCGAGTTAATTTCATGCTTAACGGCGACACTTTTGGCGCCTTCCGTTGCCGGATGCCGCGTATCGCGGGTCATCGGGACACCGAAAAACGTAGGAGCGGCTCGGGGCTGCCTCGAACGTTGCCGACCTTCCGCCCAAGGATATTTATACGGAACAATGGGAGTAATTGGGTCGCGAATGGACCGCCACAATGGAACTCTATTTATCCGGGCCTGCCGAGATGCTTCGGATAACTGGGACGTTTAGATAAGTGAGGCACATGCGGTTTCTTTGATGTACCGCCGCTGATGTACGATCGGTTGTTTCATTTAATTGGCCCCATTTTTGCTTTTTTTTCCCCCCAGTAGAGTCAGGCGCTTTTATACGTGCTTGTTTCTTGCAGCTTGGGAAAACGATCGCGGAACATTAATGCGACGGTGAAATAATCGACGCGCTAGCTATTTTTAACAAATTCTTTCCAGTTGCGCGAAAGGAAAGGAACTTTCAACCTTTCACACATATGATTCTTCGGATGTATTTAATTGAAATGCCAGTCGATGATCGAATTTCATGCTGGGAGATAAATGTTTTGACACTGAACGTAATGCTAACAATAATTATTTATTTATACTAAAAATAATTACTTAATGATAAAAAAGCTTCATCATAATTAGAATTACGATCAAATAACCGATATCAAGGTGACAACTTAGTAACACAGATAGTTACAATGACGCGTAAAAAACATGTTCAATCTGTACGAATTTGATATCATACATACATCTAAATTCCCTCTCCGTGACAGGAGCTTCACTTTTCTTCCAAAAACAAAACCGACAATCCGGTAACAGTCTCCGGGACGTTGTCTAGCATCCCGCGTCGCGTCAGACAAATCATTTCGCGGCGCATCCCGTTTCCCTCGCTTGCGTCCAATTATCTTAATTACTAACAAGTTGCCAAGCTTTCATTCACCGATGTTTCTCGTTGAACTCGTCCGCGGTTCGCGACTTCCATGAACTTGCCGCGCAACGCGCCGCTCATCAGAGAACGGAAACGGAGCAGGCCGCGACGATGGAAACAACGCGACGCCGCGGCGGAGAGAATCGGCGAAGAGTTGATTTCCGGGGCGCGAGAGGCGAGATCAAGCAACGCCGGAAGCGATCGGTTCCGGGCCCGGGATCGGGAGACAGGATAATACGTCAGCCATTGATGGGCTCCGGGGGGAGGGAGGGAGGCGGGCGAGTCCGCGGAAAATTCGCAAACGTCGTTAGAAACGCGATCGGTCGGTCGGAGATCAAAGAACGTGTCGGTCTACGGAAGACGCTCATCTGTCAACGGTCGACCGCGAATCGAGAGAACCACCCTCCCCCCCGTCGCGCTTCTCCGCCGTCGCCGCCTCCGCCCCTAGAGTCGCCCAGCATCGGCGGTTTATCGATTCCCATCGCGAGTTTTTCTCTCTGCGAGCCGTCCGTCGTTTCGCGCCGATTCGTTTCCTCCGGGCGCCGCGGCGAAATTATAAACGAAACGACGGAATCTCGTGACCTCGGTTTCGCGCGGCGCATCGATCGAGCGCCGGCGACGACCCCCTTCGACGGCGTGCCATTCCCTCTGCCGGCTTCTGCTTGCGCCTCTCTGCCTGCGCCTTTGCTTGCGCCTTTGCTTTCGCCTCTCTGCCATCGCCGCCGCTTTCCGCGAATTTCTATTTACCCCTCGCTGTATTCCGCGAGCGGGTCCTCGCTTCGGAAAGTCGAGGCCGCCTGCGCCCGGCCGGCATATCCGGATATTATCGGCGTTCTTCGTAATTCCACGATCGAACGGGCATCGACTGACCGCTCCTCCTGCGCGAAATCACCCGCTAAGCGCGAGCATCGAGCTCTCGGGCCGCTCCGCTTCGTCGACGATAACACTCCGTCCACCGGAGAACTCTCTCTCTCTCTCTCTCTCTCTCTCCCTCTCTCTCCCTCTCTCTCTCTCTCTCTTTCTCTCCTCTGGCTCCCTCTGACGCTGTCGCCTGATCCTCCGGGGACGATGCAGCTTGAAATGAGATTTTTTGTGGCCTGCGGGACAGGTGGATGCGCTCGGCGGAACCTGGAAGAAGTTACGGGATGTTGGGAATCGAGTTATCTTGGAGAGAGCGGATTGATTAAGGGATGTTCCTGGGTGATCAAGAGAGGGGCGCTGTATCGCTCTGAACGCTTTTGATCCTTGTATAACTGAAACTTACGGGATATTTAAGCGGCGGTTATTTAACACTTTCGCGACAGCGTTAGAATCAAATTCGATAAAATTGAAGTACTTTATTTAATTAAATGAGAAGTTTGAAGAAAGCTGCTGTGATTACAGTTACTTCTTCAACATTCGTATCTTGTGGAAATCTTGTTACAATTGAGAAAATATAATACCGATTAGAGCAGACATTTCTTCATCTGTTTATTAAAAGTGTTAATTTAAAGTCGAAGTAATAGAGCTCAAATTACTCAATTTTTTATTTATGATTCCTGTATTCGATTCTTCACAGTCAGAAATGATCTACTATTTTTAATCTAGAACCGTTGGAATTTCAGCGATTCTAGTCTCGTATTCGAGGATTGGTATCCACTCGTCTCGTCTGACATCCGGTACAGTGACCATAATTCTATAGATATATTCTATATATCTCGAGGTCTATGAAACACATTTTCTAAATTTTTTTTACAAGCTCAGGTAGAAACTGAGAGTTTCTTTATTTTGTCACTAATAGTTATAACAAAATTAAAGCAAAGTATTTTAATCATGTCTATTATACTAATTCCTCTAGCATCTAAAAAAAAATTCGAATCATTTAGTCCAATTTTCAGAAAGTGATTGCAATTTTATAGCGATAGCAATTTTCCGAATATTAATGAGAGTCGCTCTATTTATACTGTACAACTGGGCTCTGAAGTTCGTCCATTAAATAAATAAATAAAAGTTGTATCATCGTTTAAAATTCATTTCAGTGCAGATCTATCAGGGACGATCATAGTTATACGAAGGAACTGAAAGGGTTGACAGACAATTGATTAGACAAGTGTTGCACATTGAATAAATTGTTCTAATCATCGAAAGATTCCCTCGTTCCACGCGTTGGTTCCTGCACGTATGTTCCCCGACGCACACAGAAATCTAGGAAAACTTCCCGATCATTTATCGCGTGTCGTAAAATCGGCGACGCGCTCCGGGCTCCCTTTAGAACCCGGATTTTGGTTAGCTCCGCGATCCAGAAATTGGAAAAGTCTCGCGGATTCGCCTGAAGCATCCGATCCACGTTTCCGGTACCTACGCGGAATTTGATTCTCTTGCTGCGACCCCTTATATACAGGGTGCCCGTAAAACGGCAATGCACTTTTAATTTCATGCATCGGAATGGGATAAAATCGGCATCGATTCGAAAGCATTCAAGATCGACCTGCTGGAAAATTATTCCCTAAATATGAGAAGCTACGAAAGCATTGAGGAGATCATCTTTTTTTATTTTCTTCGAGTTTACCAGATCCTTTAGGAACACCCGTTGGACATACCCGGCGCCATAATTGAGTCGAAGCAATTTTTCCTTTCAAGTTTTCAGCCCGCGAAAGTTTAAATTGAAAGCGGGAGAACAGAGAAATACTTCTTCCTCTGTTACCCAGTCGATCCATTGCGACAAGTACAATTTCGATTCTAGCTTCGCTAAAAAATTGGTAGATCTTCTCCGAACTGCTACAAAAACGTTTTATAAAAATCCGTCGCTGATAAGTATTACACTCGAACAGCAAGAATTCCCGAAGTCCGACCAATAGCGGCGCTTCTTATTTCAAAGTAGACCCGTAAGCGAACTTCTTTATCCGAGTTTCTCTTTTATCTGAAACCGATTATTCACGAACACCGTGTAGATACGCGCGCGCGTTACACCCCTCGAAACGGTTCCCCGTTCGATTCGTCTATCGGCAAAAATCTTCGGCCGCTTCGTAGTCGCGTCGAGCCAGCGATTTCCTCGCGATCGACCGAAACTCCGAAAGGCGTACGCGCGCGCGGGCGGGCGCGCACACGTACACGCTTGGAAACCGAGGAAAAATCGTTCCATCGAATTTCCCCAGCAGCTGCGGAAGTTCTCCGGAAGTCGTCGGCTCTGCGGATGGGGTGGGGGGGAGCGGCTCTCCGGGTCCTCCTCTAAATCTTGCATCGCGGCAAGTTGCGAGGACACGTTAAATAAGCGCGCGCTGCGGTTTCCCCCCGGAGCGCATTTGCCGGGGCGCACGCGAAATGGAGCTTAACCGTGGAAATCCTGTTTTCTCAGCCCTAACCCCGTGTCGCGGCCGTCCCGCAGAAACCGGACTTAAGTCGACGTTTTCGCGGGGCCATGTTTTCCTTGCCGTGAGAGCTCCGCCCGGCTCCGGCCCGGCTCGCTCGCATTAGAAACACGCCGATTCGAGCGCGACGATTCGCTTCGCAGCCGTCGGGTTCCCTTCTTGTTCGCCGCTCCACGAGATCCCCGTCGCTTTATCATCGATTTCCCGCGTAAATCCTTCCGGCTTGATCGCCCACAGTGGCTGGGAACTTACTCAAACATTGGTTCGCCGTAGGGAAGCCACAAAGAACATTTCACCTTCGGGGATGCATTTTTAACAATAGGTTTACGGAGCCCAAATGACGGGTGAATAGTTTCTAATTTACTTAGAATTTGTTTCGAACTTGGGAGTTATTTATTTTATATATTAATTGCGGCAAATAATATTACTATTATTATATTACTATTATACATTACTATACATAATATTACTATTACTATTATTTGCTATTATTTACACTCGTTCATTGCTACATTTATAAACTAACATAGAACAGTTGCTTACAGAAATTCAATTCGAATACAACAAGCTTTCAAAATCAGATCGAATAAAATTTATTTCCTCCTTTTCTTATTTTCTTGTAAGGAATTGATTTATGCTTGTTTCTAAAATACAAAAGGAGAACATGTAGAGAATTGAATAATACTGTTGTAATGTCTTCAAGCCAATAAAATGATCAAGAAACGAAATGAGTAGCAGTGAGTACGTTACTCCTATATCTTGCAATTAGTACAATATTTATTTTGCATAAAAATCTGTAATCTAGTCCATCATACTAACTAATACTAACAACACCTTCTCTGATTACTATCGATTTCTGTGATAACAATTAACAGCTTAAATATCGATATTACCATCAAATACACTCTAAAAATCGATGAACCTCAACCTCGACGACTGTCTTCCACCCTTCAATAGCCGATAAAACCAATACGCTTCAAATATTTTTCGAATTTTTTCCCTCGCAAAGAGAACGTGTACAACGTTTCCTCTTCGATCACCGCCGAAACAATCTAATTTGTTTTTCGAACGTTTGGTTCCCTCTTCGGTTAACGAACAGAATTATTTCCGGCTGAAGCGGGCCGATGGACTTTCAGCGGTGCCCGGAGCCTCCTTTATAGGTTCGCGAGCGTTTCGCAAGTTGTCGGAGCGGTTCGCGGAACGTCGAGCGCGCGCGCCGTCTAGCTAAATAAATAAATAAATAACGACGGGGAACGGTGTGTTAGCGGTGACTTCGACGGGGAGATTCGAGCGAAGACGGGGGGCCTGGCTGGGCTGTTTTCCTTGGCAGTAGTTTAGCCCGACTGCATCAGAATCGCGCGGTGGCATAATGGCGGCGTGCACCGTCTCGCATTAAGGTTGCATCCTTGCGCGCTAATCCGACTGTTATTCCCGGGACTTTAGACAAGGGACAGGCCTCGAACCGACCTAACCTTCCCCAAGCAAACCCGACTTGCCCCTTTCCGGGAGAGAGGGACGCAGAGAGAGATAGAGAGAGAGAGAGAGAGAGGGAGAGGGAGCTTCCTCTTCGGAGCCGATTGAACCAGTCGCCGTGTCGGTGTGGTCCGATGAAATATGCATCGCGGTTCCGAAGCGCTTGCCCAGCCAGCTGCTAATTAGCGGGAAAAACACTCGACAGGAAAGTCTGTTTGTCCGGCGTGCTTCCTCTCCATTTCTCCGCGCCTCGCCTCTCCTCTCCCCCTTTTCGAAGCCTTTCGAGCGTGGTCGGGAGCGAAGGGCTGCTTTAATTCGGTTACCTTTGCCCTCTGTCCTCCACGATCAGCGTTTAAAAGTTGCCCGCTGTTCAAGATGTTTCGAGCCCCGGTCTCCACCTCCTCCGCCTCTTCATATTGCTTCATCAACGGTATTAGTCATAGAGGATTCTCGATCCTGCATCGACAGCGCCTCAAGTATCGAAATTTTTATATCACGTCGCATGTACTGGTCGCCATGTCTCGTTCCGCTACCGACGATATTTTACACAGCCGGTGATACGGTGGCATACTCTGTGATCTAACAGAGTGTGACTGTTAAACTGCTAAAATATTATAATTAATATTATATACTTTTTAATATATATAATATTATCACGTTCGTCGCCCACCACGAATCGCTTGAGTTTCTTACCTTTCTTTCTTCTTAAATTCAGTAGGTAGATCGTATAGGATAACGTGATATTTTATACATTAAATATAAATTAATGTGTAACAAACATAATAAGGTTTTATAATAATTCAATTTCTGTGCTACAAATGAAATTTTCGTGAATTGAATAAATAACATCTTGAGTAAGAAGAGCGTCATTCATATTTGGGTGAAGCTGCGACGAACGTGTTAATACTATATTATATTAATATTATAATTTGGTTAGTAATACCACAAATGAAAGATTACAATTTAAACGAGTGATTCCTTTTGCAATCTTCTCGCATCTTGCAAATCCTAATGAAATTCGCGTCGCTCTGAAAAAGTGGAATTAAAAAAAAGGTTATTTGATTCCTATCTCATAATATTATCTTATCAACGAACTTTCGAAAACGGAGTCTCGAACGGAGAATGCTTATTCAATATTTCCGACTTATTTTCTGCCGTGGAATCAGCGTGCCTATCCGGTTGCGCCGCCGGTTACGCGACACCCGGCGTAACTGCAGCGAACTCCGAGCAAATATAACTTGGCGAGAAAAACAACTCCGATAGATGGAAAGCCGCGCGTTTCTGAGACGGTCCGAAGTGGTGGAAGACGGTGTCCGAAGTTATCTCGGCGGACCGTGACAAATCTCAGGTTCGGTCTAGCTTCAGATCGAACAGATAGACTCAGCGGGTCGAGTTTGGTTGCGCCTGTGTGTCGGCGATAGCTGTATTTTGACCTCTATTACCCCAGCGAGGAACTTGCGCCGGGTAGACCCGGTTTAAGCTAACCGGAACCCTGTAAATTGTCCTTCTAACCATAATAATTCCTGAAACCGGATGGTTTGAAGCGGCGCGTCGATCCGCTTGCGGCTTCTTCGTGCGCCGACGTAGGAATTGAACCGAGCCCGAGAGCCCCGAGAGCCCCGAGAGCCCGAGCCACCGACGCGACACGTTGAAAGGGACACTCGAGCGAGTTCATTTATATGGTGACTAAGCGGATCGGAGGTCGGCGGATGCGTGCACGCGAGCGCATCGCGAATTATATATCGGTGGCGCCGCGACGACGACAACTTCCGGCTGCTAATTAGCAACGAAGACAATGCCGGAAGGAACGGCCAGGTCGGCCCCCTTTGTTTCCATTGTCCCCTACCGTGTATTATTCGGCCGTCATAATTGTAAGCGTTGATTGTAATCGAAGGGCGGTGACGCCCGACCTCGGGGAAAACTTCTCGCTTGTAATTTGCGACCTGGCCGAAGACAACGCGTCGCGACGACGGAGACGGTGACGGCGACGACTGCGACCCGGGCTCCGTTTTCGCGACGAATTTCGACTCGAGGAACGCCGAGCTAATTAAACCCGACCGTGGGTGCAACTTTTACGTTGCTCGCGCTACGCGTGCAAGTTTTGCAAGTTGCTTAATATAATCCCGGGCGCAAATCGTTCCGACGCCAGGCGGAACTCAAAGGCGCGACAGTAGTCTATGCGGAAAGAAATCGTCGTCAAAGTGGAGTTAACCGAACAAGCGGCTGACAATGCGATCTTTCCGGCGGCGGTTGCGGTTCGAGATGTATTTGCTCTTGCAGTAAGCTGCAGTTACACGCGTATTTCTCTCTATGCACAGACAATGTTAAGAGTACCTATTCATCTCTTACATTCTTAGTTACTTATTCCTTCGTAAGACTATTGTTCATTTGCTTGAAGATACAATAACGATGCGATATATTTTTGATAAAATAGAGAGTGAGTAGAACTGGGCTTAGCATGAGGAATTATTATAATATCATAATTTCTATTACCTACATTATTGAATTAACAGAATTGCTGTACAATTTATGCTATATTTTCTACATTTTTGAAATGTAAATATCATCTTTAGCAAAAATGGTTCTTCATAAAGCATCCAATTATATTATAAATGACTTGAATTTTTCTGTAAATGTTCACTGCAATTATTATAATACATATCAGTTACCAAAAAGTGCCAAGTGTATTTTTTAAATTTTGATTATCGACTCGGATAAAAAACTCAAAAACGGCAGTCTTTTTACTTTGATTTTATTCTAAGTAAAAATGAAAAAAGTATGTCAGTCATTGTACAGTGAACTCGCCCCTCAAAAATTTACAGAAAAATTAAAGTCCTTCAAAACTCATTTTACTCAATTTTTATATCGCGTCTCTAATCCTTCACCAACCCTATCACCATATTTAACCATACCCTAAATCGAATATCATATCGTCGTGATTATATTCTCAATTATTTTTCAACAATGAGTTCACGCCAAAATTTGTCCCAAAGAGACAAAAAACCTGGAAATTGACGCAGTGTTCCCGGTATCACGCGGAGGTGAAGAAATTCCGAGAAAGTTAGTGCGGAAGTTCGCGTCGAAGTCCTCAAAGAGCCGGGTCCGCGGGAACGTGAACAAGTCGCGGCGGTTTTGAAGGAGCTCGGTGTAAAAATAACAAACGGCGCGCATCCCTCCGCGCGAGTCCGTCGAGTCTGCATGCAGTCTGGGATCCCGCGGAGAAAGAGAGAGCGAGAGAGAGAGAGGGAGAGAGAGAGCTCGCAGGTTCCGCGACGACTTCTAACAAACTTCCCCCGGAATAAATTAAAAAGTCGCGGGCCGGGCTCTCGGCGCGAGCCGCGGCCGGCCACTCCGCGTATACTAATTTCTGACCGAGCCGGCGGCGGCTGCCTTTGAAATACGTGCGCGGCCTCCCGATCGTGGCAATTCCGACGCCGCGTACCTTCCACGGAACACCGCCCCGGGACCTCTCCAGACATTTTCCGAGACGGCGATTCTGTTTACCGGGCGGCGTCGCGCGCCCGTCGTTTAATTGTCCGAGCGCGTTGTAACGCGTCCAACTTACGGATAAAGCGGGCCAACTTCGTGGATCCGCGATTAATTGCTGCGGCAGCCCCGAGCTGATTCGCTCCGGATCGCCTCGGCGCTCCACGACGAATATACACAGTCGGTCCCATAAGTGTTCGTACCCTCGTTGCTTGTAAGAGAAATCTGTTGAAATCGAGGGACGCGTGTAAGATTTTGCAATGAACTTGTTATTATGAATGAACGCATGTATGAAGTTTATGTATACCAAATTATAATAAAATTGATTAACTAATAACAAAAATATATTGATTTTACTGCTCATAGTAGGTAATAACACTTCACAAAAGTATTCGTGCAACCTCTTACAAGCAATGAGAGTACGAATACTTATGGGACTGACTGTACGTCCTGAGAAAACGTTAGCTAGGAAATTATTGTTTCATATTCTGTTAGGTTTCAAGATACGTATATATTTTTCGTTACATTTTACATCGACGTTTATTGAGATAATAAATCCTGTTCTCCATGAACCTCTCCCATCGACGTGCACCTTTTTCCCTCAATCTAGAACAAAGAATAAACCGGAGTTCCTTTATCATAATAGAACTACTCGTCGTGCGAATCTGGTTTTAAAGCACGCGAAAATAGTGACAATACGCGACTCTGAAAACAAAGAACGATCGCTGCGCGAAATTATTATTTCAGTAAACGAGGATAAAATGTGACGAAACAAAAATATTGATAACTCTGGAATAAAGAGTGAAAGTATTTGGAACAAAAAAGAGGACCGTTATTCAATTAGTAATAACTCTCCGTTCGTCGGCTGTCAGATAATGGAAGTTGACCTATGCCCAGAGAAGTAGAATAGGAATCTATAGTCGGACGAGCAATATGAATGGGTTTGCGGTCTGACAAGTCGAGGAAAGATCTATGGTTAGAAGAATAATAACCGGGTTGGTAATCTGCGATTCGGCAAGTAGAATAGGGACGGCGTATGGTCAGACGAGGTAAGCGAAGACAGTTTATGGACTGACGAGTAGAGTAGAGTCGACCTATAGCCGGGCGGAGGGGACGGTAACGAGTTATGATCGGGGAAAGTACAATAGGGACGACCTATGATTAGGCGAGAGCAGAAAGGGAGAACGAACTTTGCGATCGGAATACGGAATAGAGACGCCTTATCGTCGGATTAGTAGATTAAGGGACAAGCACTGTGATCGGGCGAGGGGGAACGATGGAGCTGTATCGTCGGGCGAATGCGTAGGGACGAGCCATGATTAGATAAATGGAAAAGGGGTAACAGTTTGTGATAGGACGACTAGAATGGAGATGACTTATGGTTAAGGTAGTAGATGAGGGACGTCCTATGGTCAGTCAAGTGGAATAATGATGGTCCATTATCGATTAAATGGAATACAGACGATCTATGAATACGCTAACAGGATGATGCTTGAAGTTTACGTTGGAGTGAGTAGAACAGGGACGGCGTTTAATCAGACGAGTGAAACGGGGACAGTTTATAGGCGGACGCGTCGGATCGATCGCAGTCCCGTCGAAAGTCTATATCCGAAAAGCTCGCGAGTTCGCGGACAAATTTTTTTATATACAAGAGAACGCACCGTCCACTTCGACGATGGAATAATTCCGGCGCCGCGAACGGAGTGACCCGAAGTAGCGTGTTCGTTTACCATGAGAATGGGGCTTTTTGCTGCGAGTCGCTTCGCTTTTCCGGGCGCTGAAAAAAAAGTGACACCCGCGCGAGCGTAGAGTGGCTCGAAGGGTCGTATCCATTTATCGCGATAATGAAGATTATATCGATGCGGAAAGCACAACGGACAGTGGAATAATGGCGGAACGGAGTGGCGCGAGGGACTCCGGTAACGGCGGTTGCACCGGGAGGAGCGCGGAAATTTAGAACAAGGACGAGTCCGCGGCATGGCGTCCTCTCGCAATAAAGGTCGGACAACGGGGTGGGGTAAAAAAAAAAAGAAAAGAAAAGAAGAGGAATTCCATTGTTATCAAAGGCTGGTTTCGTGAATCAAGTGGAGGAGAACAAGGTCCCAAAGCAGCTGGTTGTCGCAGTGCCGTGGCGCAAGTCGAGCCGCGCTATGCGGCATAATAATTATCGTCCTTCGTTCGTGGCTAACTTTACGAAGTGGAAGTTCGCGCGGGTAACCCAATTGCGAGAGAACGACGAAGCCAAGGGAGAGAGGAAGAAGAGGAGAGAATGAATGAGGAAGAGAGAGAGAGAGAGAGAGAAAGGGAGGTGGGAGAGAAAAAATGAAACTTAATGGCTCGCCCCAAGAGGCCAGCGCAGCCCTCGTAACAATTTCCTGATTTCCTGCCGCGGTGCCACGCCGGTGCGGAAAATTTCGTCGCGTTTCCCCCAAATCGGATTCGCCGGAGCGCAGAATGATCAAGCGCCCGGGCACTATTCCTCGCCCCCTTTCATTTCTTCTTCTTCTTCTCCTCGCCTCCTTGTTTCCGCCGGGATCGAATGTCGTCCTACAGGAAATCCATTTCGTGGCCGCGAGTCTCCTCGCAAAAATCGAATCGGGAACGCTTTCTCGCCCCCCCAGTACTTTTACGGACGCTCGATCAATTGCGGCTGACCTGTTACGACTGAAACTGCTGCACCGTCGGACGAACCCGGAAACCGCGGGACAAATTTATTTTCGCCTCAGAAGTGCAGTTGTTGAGGTCTCGGTCGTCGACACAATTTAATAGCCTCGCGGGTCCATTATAATAAACTCACCGCCCCGCAATTGTCGCTGGAAAGACCGATAAGAAGGGACAACGAGGACAATCGGCGTTTTGGCGATTCTCTCGAACGAAATTACTGGAGGAAGTGTTTTTTTAAAAATGTTGGGCATATTTTTCAGACTTTGTTCTCATGGGGAAAAATATTTTTTTTAGATGTTTGGTTGCTATAAAATTTTCTGAATTTCTACGACGTCTCGCGGCAATGGTGAATTATACAATAATTGTTTTAAACATTACATGTGAAGAGCTTGTTATAAATAAATTAATTAATGTTCTTCAGACTATATTCTACCAAGGAAAAATCTGTTTCGAACAATCCTTTGCAAATTGGATTCTTCAAAAAATGATGTGAACTTTCAAAATGTCTCGCGTCAGCCAAACCTATTAATGAGACATGCAATAATTATTGTAAGGTAACAAATCAAAAAATTGTCATGAAAAAATTAATTAATGTTCCTCAGAGTTAGCTCTAACAGGAGGGAAACACTTTTTGGACAATCTTCAACGAGTTTAATTATTAAAAAAATGTTCAACTTGTCAATGCAATTTGAAAGTGAATTCTAGTAGCATAGGTAAGCCATTGGTCAGACATATAAAATACAACGAATCTGCGGCTTAGAAACGAGATAAGAATGAATCGCATTACACCGTGTAAATCTTCATACAGTTCTGTAAAAATACCCATAGACCGGTAAACTCGTATATAAAAAGCCTTAGAGGGTTATCAAGGGACAGTCGGTTTCGAGTGTAGTTATCGAACAGACGTAAAATTCACGCAGAATTCGGCGTCGAAGACACGGATCGATCGTGGAAGGAATTCCACTGTCTAATGAAAAAAGGTTGAAAGTTTTCCCGTTTCGTGGCTCCGTCTCTCTCGCAGGAAAATCCTTTATCGCGGGCCCGGATCTCGTTCCGGGAAAATCCATTTCAGCATTTCGGTGCGCGGATATATTTAATTATCTCTGGTGGACGGAAGGTGGCGGAGATAATTCCGGAAACGGCGGGGGGAGGGGTGAGTCCGGGTGTGCAGCAGCAGCAGCAGCAGCAGCAGCAGCGGCGGCCGAGGCCGGACGAAACTTTTGCACTCGAACTGCGTCGCGACTCCCGGCAGAAAGTATAACTCTCCTGTCTTATTAAATATAGATCTAGCTGGCAATTGGAACTTCCGCCCAAGCAGTTACTTCCGCCGCCTCTTGGCCGGCTCCCCCTTTCTCATGGTTCGACCCAACTCCCCCTTGTTCACCCCCCTAGGCGCTACCTTTCATCCCCTCACGGCCGGCCGCGCTTAGGCGAGTCGATATTACACGCTCCTTGTTCCCTGTCGTGAACGTTATCCTTCCGTCACCGGAAACGACGCTGCGCGCTCTCTCTTTCTCTCTCTCTCTCTCTCGTCTTTCTTCGCGCGGAAACTGAGCGTGTCCTGTCGCAGAATCCTGTTCTACGGGCTGCTTTTCCTCTTATCGCTGTCGTGTCAACAGACAAAAAAGAACCGTTCAACCGGCACTCGCTCGGGAGAGACACTTCGGGATGCGCGGAGATCCAGTCTGAGTGGAGACTGTACTTTCGATCAATTTTTCTTGATGCACGATTTTTTAAATATCGTTTGCCTCTTTACCGTCATACTAACAACCGTAACAATCTCTTATAATTAAAGTAGTTTATTTAATAAAATCATGGAGGTATAAAGTCGTAATTAATATTATTACAACATAATTTATTAATGCAATCGAGAAGAAATTACTGTGGTACATTATTACTGCGGATTCGAATTAAATTAGGAAAATAAATTAGATTAGAGTAAAAATGAATTTCCAGATCCTAGTAAATAATTGAATAAAAATATAGATATGCGAATAATACATTTGGAGCAGCATTGGCTATCATACGTTCAAACAGCATACACGTTGTTTCTTTTAATCTGCGCCAGACTAATTTCCAGTGTCCACAAAAATTAATCCTTCGTCGTTCATGCTTGTGTATATCACGGGTTAAACTTGATTAGATCTGAAACTACGTTTCAATTTTACGTCTAGTGACGTCAATTCTGTTTCGACAAGCACGTTTCAAAAAATTTTAAAAAAATGATTCAAAGTGCTGTAATTATTAGATTGCAAGTCGTTAGATTAATAAGAAAAGAATTATTATTTTGCATGAAATAAGAGTTGAATAAAAATATATCTCTTCTTTGAATAGTTCCTGAATTCTTGCAGTATTTTCACTGTTCTGTGCTCCTTTTATCTGTTTTTCATTTTCTATGTATGCACAAGAGCTTCTATTGCGAGTCGAGTGACGTCAATTCTGTTTCAACAATCACGCTTAAAGAAATTTTAAAAAATCATTCAAAATGCCTTAACTATTGGACTGCAAGTCCTTATCCCCTCTTCTTTGAATATAGTCAGATTTCTCACAGTATTTGCACTGCTCCGTGCTTCTTTTATCAGTTTTTGCGACAGACGCATAAAATCCGCGTACTTATACGTAGAAACGAACACGCGTATCGAACGGACGCGTACACACGTGGGTCAGTCAAGTAGATTGCAGCTATACCGTAGTCGAACAAGTAGAATAAACACGGCGCGCGTTCGGACGAGGTGAACAAAGATGATAGCCGGAAAAGCGAAACACACGGACGTCCTATAGTCGGTGCAAACAGAGCGGAATTTTTCTATTCGAAACGAAGATTCGCCGACTAACGAGCGCGGGAAGGAGGCGCGAGGAATCGCGTCGTTATTGATTTTTCTGGCCGGTCGATTTAATTAAATTAAACCGGCGTTCGAGCGGAGAATTTTCTCGCGTTTCTCTCTCACCTTTAATCACATTTTTCTCCCCTCCCGGATCGATCGATCGATCGATCGATAAATAACGATGGCACGAAAATTTGCTTTCCCGCGCGCGAGGGGTCCACGGCACAATGAAACAATTATGACTCGATCGGGAACTGACCGTGGCGAAATTATGTATGGACGCTTTTCCATTGTCGCGACGCGGAGAAGAACCGGAGGGGGCGCCGTTGTAACGGCGAGGCGTGGAACTCGATAAGGGTAGCACAATGCGTCCTGAAACGAGGCGAACTGTTTCTGCAACAGCGATGAAAACGGATTCCGTTTGCTCGGAGAGAATCTCGACCGGCGAATGGAAACTGGACGAAGTAATTGGATCTTTGAATCGGTTGGCTGATGGGGCACAGCGGTACGCCCATTGGTCAACGGTTTCACGGTACGGCGAGGTAATGATCGGGAGTTTTAGGGGTAAGTTGCGGCCCGGTCTCGGTGACAATGGGGTGGCAGCCTTCGAAACCTGGCATAAATTTTACAACTTTAATTTTTGCCATATTAACATATGACTGAAGTATAGTAATACAAAACTGTAATAAAATTAACGAAAGCCATAACATTTTCTTTATTAATACACTTAATTAACCCTCTTAGTACCGAACAACAATATATCGTTGTTGGCTATTGTTGAAAAGGTAGTTTTCCTAATATTTTTATTAAACAATTAATATATTATTAATCAAATAATATATAATAATATAATTAATGATATCGAACTTAGTCTTTCGACACCGTTATCTTTCGCCGATTTTAAAAGAGCGTAATCTTATGTATTATACAACGTAATAACTCATCGAAGGGACATCATGGATTCTTGATTTTCATACTTCGATTTTCTATAGGGTTTTTAAGCCTCCAAGACGTCCGCGAGGCCGATGTGTTCATCTGTATCCGGGCAGGCGGCGCAACAAAATAATAGACGTCATTTAATAAACCGTTGCTCGTTGATAATTTACGATCCGCAAATTACAAATTATTATTTCGACCGCGTGTCCGCGCGCAACAATGCGCCGCGCGCACCGCGGGCTCATTAGCCCGAAGCGGGAACGTGGCCCGGGCGAAAAACGGGGATTTTATATTAATCGACCCCCTGGCCGCGGCCATATTGAATACGTATCGACGCGCGTGTGGCCCGCTCGAATAAATATCTGAAATACCGTCGGTAATTAAAACCGTATTCGAGCGGAGGCCGCGGAGGCCGCGGGGCCGACGGGGCCGCAAACCAGCTCACAGTTCGATTAATTCCCTGGGAATCGAATTACAGGGTCAATTTGCGCTACGGGACCCGGTGCGCGCCGCCGTGCCGGCCTCTTTCTTTTCCTGTCTATTCTTCCGCGTCGCGGCGTCCGCTAAATTAATGGATAAATATTCTCGCACGCGCGCGCGCGCGCGCTCGCGCCACAAAGACGCGTTATTATTGTTGCCGTTCGCCGCCGCGGCCCTTTCACTCTTCCCCGCCGGCATTCCCCGGCTGTAATCCGATTTCAAAAGTTCACACCGCCTCCGCAAACATCGCGGCGGATGCACTGTTTGAGCTGCGCTCTGCGATATCAATTGTTTCCGGATAGCTTCACGCGATCCCTCTCCCTCTCTCTCTCCCTCTCTCTGTGTATGTCCTCGATCTTAGCGAATTCTCAGTTTTTCGGTGTTTGTCCCCGCCGGTGTTTGCCCTCCTCGAAATAAAATGTTGTTCTTCGAACTGCGGCTTTGTTAGTCGATAAAGAACAATGATATAGATAAAGATATAGATAGATAAAGATAGATAAAGATATTGAATTATATATAATTATATATATTTAACAAAGTTGGTGTAAATCAACTGAAATAATGATAATACCAATATCAACGAACGGTTATGTAATTAATAAATGGAAGATCTGATTAGCTTTGTCGTAGAATTATGTACCTTAGAATCAGACATTTTTAAATGAAAATATATAAAAAGTCAGTGTGTGAAATAATTCATTTCGAATTGTTATTTTCAATCTTCTTCTTTGTAAATTTAAGTGATATTGATCCTGTTGAAATAGTATCAGTTTTGAATAATTAATTATTTCAGTATATTTTAATTCTAAATGTAAAGAAGGAAATAATCCTCATAATAATATGCAACGAAAAGAATTTAATTTATAAAAGCTCCTCTTCCATCTCGTTATATATTCATAATACTTGAAATAATGTGCAACAACTAGATTTTATTTTAGTTTCACTGTGATTTTGGAATATTTTAAGGCTTTTGTCTTAAAATATATTCTATATATGCCAAAATGATAGAAAAGATTAGCGAAGATAATTATAAAATTGCTATAAATTGCCAAAATGATAGAAAAGATTAGCGAAGATAATTATAAAATTGTTATAAATTAACTTAACTCTAAATTATAAATAGATTTAAATAGGTTTGGTCAGTAAATAATAATACCCTTGTTTTTCACAATAAAAAAAAATGTAACCTATATCACTATGATCCTAATACACTCAACAATAATAATATAATAAAACAATATTCGCAATAATTTTATTAAAATACGTCAACACGAATTACATTACCGAAAAATAAACTCGAAAACCACCGAAGTCAATATAACCATCTCTCGACTTTGCCCATAAT
This sequence comes from Augochlora pura, assembly GCF_028453695.1. NCBI lineage: Eukaryota > Metazoa > Arthropoda > Insecta > Hymenoptera > Halictidae > Augochlora > Augochlora pura. The sequence continues at coordinate 29,380,364 of NC_135781.1, forward strand.
TCCTAAAATCATAAAAATATTTCCCGGCGAAATATTCGACCCAACCTAGCATATCTACTGAATAACAAACCTAACATTAATATCCAATGAATACATATTAGTCGCATTTAGTGTTTAATAGTTTCACCATGAACGTTGCAGCCGATTTAAGTGGATTGTACGTTAGAAACGTTTTTGAGGTCTCGTTGCCGCGAAGGAAGCGCCGGAGGAAACAAGTGTCCCGCAGGTGGAAATAAAGTGTCGAGCCAAGAATTCACTGCCGGCTGGGAAGACAAGCGCCGGGGTTCCTTTTTCCGCGCTGTCCTCGGCGACTGAAACCCGGTTTTGCATCCTGGATTCCAAAGCCGGGAAACTCGACGCGGCTAATACGATCCGATTTACTTCAAACCAGCCGGAAGTATCGAATTAACGCTGGCTCGCCAGGGCTGCTGGAAAAAAATGCTCTGCGACTTCTTTTGCGTGGCGACTGCTCTTGATCTTCCGCGCTTTCCAGGGGGGCACAGTGTTCTCTCTGACACTGTAGCTTGTTCTGTTTGAATGCTTTAAGAACTGTACAGCATGAACTCTGTGTAATGATTAACCCTTTGATGTAGTTAAATGACTTTGACTCATGATTCAAATTTCTAGTAATAATGATAAGACTCTTTTATAAATCATGCTTGCTTCAATTTATATTCTGCTTTCTTCTCTGTATAAATGAGTTGTAAATGTTAACTTCTTGTAATAGTTTAAGGCAGAAATAAAGTTCGCTTCACTTGTCAATATTTGAGCACTTAACTCGTTCCACCATGATTCCTTTCTGCGTTGATTACCATTGATTTATCCTCAATATTTTCCTTAATAGCGCCAGACAATTTTTATTTTTTTATAGCCTTTATGTACTTTTGTTATTATAGATTTTTATGTATTATAGATTTTAATAACAGAAGAATTTATTTTTACTTAAATATAGAAGATGTTATTAATATTCATATTTAGTGGATTTTACATGAAATTTGACTGACTCGTTATTATAGTGCAATGGGTTAAATAAGAATAGGCTCATAATAAATATATATATTTATTTTCTCTTAAGAAGTTGTTATAATCGACAAACTTCTATCCACTGCAACAATAAAGAAAGAGTTAAACCGCTTTCTAATCTTGCCAGCGAACGTTCTATTTTTCGTTGTAAAGTGGAAGAGATCCAGTTAACCGTCGAGAGACAAAGGACAATTCTGTTCACGACGCAACAGTTTCCGACTTATCGTCGTACACCGGTGATCCGCGCAGCTCAGTTAACGACCTAATAAAACCGCGCGGCCCGTCGTTCCCATGAAAACGTTTGATCGGTGCCGCGATTAACGCACCGCGGCCGAACGTTGCCCGTTCTTTTTTCCTCGAATAGTTCGAACGGTGGGGAAGGGTCGGCGCAGAGTCCGGCATTCGCGGGAATTCCCCTTGCGAAACTTGGAATTTTCGATAGTTTCGCGGGCACCACGGTCGTCGCACACCGGGGAAATATCGGGCCGCGGTGTATAAAAATTTATTTTCCTCGCGACAGAAAGCGCGAGTGCGTCCGACTTCCTTCCTGCAGTTACCGCTATCCCCCTTCCCTTCTGCCCCCCTCCCCACCAGCCGGACGAGAAACAAAACGAGAAAACCACGGCGCGAAAGAGAACGGGACAAACGGTTCTCGAGCGATTCTCTTTTTCCATTTTCTTTCGCCGCGTTCATAAACGTCCGATTAATCAGAAAGAAATATGGGAGGCCGGGACCGGGGCGGAACGCCTTCGGTGTAGAAACAAACGAAGAAAATCGACGGGAATACGGACGGGCGCGGGGGGCGGCCGGAGGTCTCTGTACACTCGGAATTCATAATTTACGCTGTTCGCTCCGCGGTACGTCGGGCAATTTTTATTAAAATATTTCTCCTTCGTTTTAACTCGCCCGCCCCGCGAGCTCTACGTCTTTCGTGGCCGCTCGAAAATTCAATTTTCGCGGCTCGACCTGAGTTACAATTGCCGAAACAACGTTGCTCGCGTTGAAACGTATTCCATTCTTCCATTCTTTCTTTTTTGATTCTTTTTTTTGTTGCGAATCGAATATCTGTCCGATTCACGCCGCCTCTTATTACGTTTTCCAAAACAATTTAATCGCGGAAGTATACGCCGCGATCGCCGCGTGGCCACGTTCGACGGGAATATAATGGTAGAATCAGTTACATCGGAAAGGTTTCACGGCGGCGGACACGATAATATTGATGCAACCCGATATTAAAACAAGTTCCAATGAAAATCTGCGAACGTGTTGCTTGCGCATGTATCGCTGCTATTGGCGCCGTGTTGTTCAAACGCGTAATGGTCTCGCGTAAATTTCGATCGCTGTACGCTGATTTTTATGCGGTCGAAAATTGTTTATAGGCGACGGATGGGTTCGGAAAGTTGCTTGCATTAATATCAAGAAATGATAATACGAATAGTGAGTTAATTTCTTGTGGAGTATGATGAGAATGGTCTTCATTTTTATGATCTATTCTCTTTTGTCATAGACTGCGTATTATTATGTAAAATAGAAATTTTCCAAGTCGATTTTAAGAAGCCGGAATTAGATGAAAATAAATGATTTCTTTTAACTCTTTGCTCTTGAGTAGTGACTCTGAGGCGCCATTAAAGATTGTTATATCACTTTTCAACATAACTTTTACAATATTAAATTTGTTTATAGTTAAAAGATTATTAAAAGAGTTGCACGAGACGCAAGACTTAGTTTTAGGTAGGTTAGGGAAATTATTTTGAATTTGTAATTAAAATGGCTTCGAGTGCAAAGGGTAAATAATTTTAACAAGTTGAAAATCGTATAACAACGTTATTAAATTCGTGTTATGGCTTCACGATCTCATATTTTAGCACTTATTTCTTACGGTAAATGCGTACAGTTTGCGATCTATACGAGATAATAAATACTAATAGCAATAAATGGAAAATTCGAAGCTCTCTGTGCCTTTCCTCTTCCTCCCATAACTCCATCGAGTTTCTTACGATGTTCCCCGCACGAATCGATAGGAAAAAGGTGCCGGCTCCAGTAGCCGGAAACGCCAGGACGAATTCCGGACTCGCGCCGATTCCTGACGAGGGCCGCGCCCCAGCCCCGACACGCGCCGAAAACGATAACATCTCATGATCTGCTGGTCAGCTACGGATGAACAGCATCGGCGCACGAATTTCCTGCCGAGCCGATAATTGAAAATCACTGTCCCATATATCGATTCGCTGGATTGTCCATTGTACAACCGGTTCCTTCCTCCTTGCACCCCCGCGCCGGCCCTTCCATCCTCCGCTGCTTTCCAGGACTAACCTGCGCGCACTGCCCTGCCGCGGAACGGCTCGCGAATTTTCCGTCAAATTTTTCGTTCTATTCCGACTCGTTTTGCGTGTTTGGATCGTTTCCACGCTTAAGGGACCATGATCCCTCGTTCCTCGTTTGACGAACTCTTCCTGTAGCCGACGAACGCGAATTTGCAAGATTTCCTGTACTTTCAGATTGTCCACGATAAGTTTTATATTGCAGAATGTAGTTGAGAAATGTTAATTCGCAGATCTTTCGAACAAATAAGTTTTTCTTTCTTGTTTTAATGCTTTAAAAATTCTAGTGTGATTTATTTGTTTTTGGAGAAATTGATGTCATATAAGAAATAGGAATAGAATAAGAGAAGTTTGAGGTTATCTCGTAATTCATAGTTTGGTTGTCTCTCATTTATACGTGCACGTGCACGCTTTTTACCATACTGTTATTTTTTATTTGTACTTATATTTTTAAACATTCCTTTAAATACAATTTATTTACGCAATCTGTCTTATGATATTTACTCAAATTTATATCATTGTAAAAATAGTATGGTGAATGATTAGGTAGTTTAGGTTCCTTATGGCTAGTACCTATTTCGCGAGACACTATATAAAGAAATTAAAATAAGGTAGAAAAAACCTTATACCACAATATATATAGTATCTGGTACATATTTCTCTATAGTTTCTATAAATTTTTATAACTTTTCTATTTCATACATATAAATAAAAAGCCAATTTAAAAGGATTTAAATTTGATTTAAATTATCTAATATCTGATACGCCTAGACCAGGATACGCAGCCTTGCGGCGTAGAATAATGCGAGCATCGACTATACCATTCTCCTTTAGCCATCTTCTTCGACGCGGCGCGGATTAAACGGTGCAGCGATTTTTCAGTTTTTTTTTGTCGTTGTTCTCCGCGCCGGTTGTTTCGCGAAATGCGATTATGCCGGATGATTAGCTGAGCACGATAACATCATCAACGCGCTGCGGCGATCATACTTCGCAACTGGGATCTGGATTTATACCGGCGAGACAGCGGGGCTTACACGACCTTCTATCGAAATTAAACGAGGATTTCGCGTACCCGGTTGACCCTCTTTCCGGCCGTGTTCGCCCGACGGGTGCGTGCGTGTCGCGACCCAACCCGACCCGGGACCCGACGCGACGCGCTATACGCCTCTGTCTATCCCGGCAACATTTTAATCGCGGCTCGACGAACTCCGACAGGAAATCTCGCCCCCCTCGGAGCCCCGCGGCCGCGAGACTCACCTGAAAAAAACAATTTTTCCACGAGCTGATCCAGCCGCTCCTTGTCGAATCCGTGTCCGGGGCGCTAACGGCTCTACGACGATCAACGAAAATTCGGCGCGGGATTTAACAATCTATTTTTTAGTCGTCCGAGGGATCTGAATCGCTCCTGGAACCGTCCGCGACGTGAAGGGGACATTGTTCAATTTTTGGTTCGTCGAAATCGGTGTTGGAAATTGTCGGATAGCGGCCGCGCTCTGTGAACTGCGATTTTGGATAGGTGAAAGGAAGCCGTATGGTTCCTAAATTTTATCATGTTTTTTAACGGAATTGATATTATTCTGAGACACACTTACACTTAGGGCTTTTTTTCGATTTTTTATTTATTTAAATCTCTATTTAACAGTTTTGTGTATTCGACGAGTGTATTCGTCATGGGAGGATGAAAATTTATTGTGCCATCACGAGTATACTTGTTGTATGTAAAAAGATAGTTACAATTTGCTGTGTATAATCCTAACGAAAAAGAAAATTTATTCGTAAATTTGAAGATTATTTCAATATGTGGATACTACATGCGGTGGCTATATGTGGAGGAAATAGAACGAATAAATAAAAAGATATAAATAATTATTATGAAAAAATTGTATATAGTGTGAAGAAAGCACTTGTTCTCTCCTTTGCGTCACATCGAGATCATAACAGTAAAATAGTCAAAAAATGATCAGACAGAAATCATGCCTAGAAAACTCCTGACACCAGCCAAGTAGAATAGGACACTCTATGATTGGACAAATCTAATGGAAACAGCATCCAAACGCCAGATACATGCTCAAAGAAAATATCATTAAAATATACTCTTAAGGAACACATCTTGGCAATTAGTAATTAATAAAATATAATAAATATTTCCGACTAATAATAATCACCTAAAACGCTTAAGTCTTTTTCATCTTCTCCGTTCCTTGGCGCGGAGGAATTCCAAACATCGTTTGAACCGGCGCGGACCCGTAGCTTCAGATGCTGTTCCATTGATTAGAATCCGCGTGACAAAGGACGAATGCAATTAAACAAAATGGTGGAAGCCAATGGAAACGGCGGAAGGTTTGTGAATTGGATCGACTTAAACCGATTTAGGTATCCGTTGGGAAACGCGTTGCTTCTGTGCGATTTTGCCGATTGTTGTTCGGCGAACAGTAGACGCGTTGAAAGAGGTAAAAGAACGGAAAACCCTGTCGTGAATGAAGCGTCGTTAATGCGTGTGCAGCAGCGTCGAGCCAACGACTCGATACAATGGCCGTGTTTCCCCATTGACTGTACGCCGTACACGCTGTGCCCTGGCGCACGGATAGCACAGCGGGGGGGATGGGAAGGGGGGGCGAAGATTCGCTCTGCCGTGGAAAGTGCGCGTCTGTTTGTCCGGTGGCTCGTGAACGGAAATTGGCCGGTCGCGATTGTCGAACGCTCGGAGATAAAGTAATCATTTTTATAGATCGGCGAGAAGCTTTCGCCGGAGGAGGTGGACGGAGGTGGAAGGCGGCGGTGGAGGAGGTGGAGCCGCGGAACGGTCCCGATTGAATTAAATCGAGTCGATGGATCGTCGTGAATGCGCGTCTGCAGCCATTCATCCTGTAATCCGGGCTTTATGCCGTACGGATGTCGAGCAATCGGCAGCCGGGGTTCGAATTTACGCGCGTTTTCGCATCGATTGAGGGAGCAACTTAAGGCTCACCCGATGACCTGTACGCCGCCGCGCCGAGACTTTCGAACCGGTGTATCGATCCCCGGTAAAATTAGATCCGGCGACAGATTCTTGGTATTCTCGGGCACGCCGCCGGCCGCGACACCGCGGCTTGCTCAATCCGTGCAATTACTCCCGGCTGCATAACACCGTTGACGTCGACGTCTTTTCGTTTCTTCGACTGCCCGCCAAATTGACGCGCTTAACGCTGACGTGTTTCGGAGAAGCGTCTGAGAAAGTTGCTCTCAAGATAGAGAGTTATTATTAGCGATAACCGCGCCGCGGATCTTAGTATAGAGTAAAAATGGTCTCTGAGACGTATTTTTGCCTTTAATAATTTATAGTTTGATAATTTTGGTCAGTTGAAAATTTCTGGCACAGAAGTATTATTCAATACTAAACCTACCGAGCTCGAACAATGGCTACGCGTTTTGCTTTAGAAGAATGGCAAGACTGGATTTATTTAGGCTTTCTGCCATTTGTATTATAATGTATAATGCAATTATCAAAAGTCTTTATAATCCATAAAATTTTAGAAGAAAAAGTGTGAAATCTGTTATTTTGGCCGACTTGGTAGGTTTAGTATTAAACGTCTTTCCTATTTCGAATTTCAACTACAAATTCTATCATCTACAAATCCATCCACAAATTCTATCATCTACAAATCGATCTACAAATTCATCTACAAATTCCTCTGATAAAAGCACGAAATTCGCAGTTTGCTAATAAATGAGCTTAAATGCAACGTAATCGGGTTTTTGAGAGTCATGTACTTTACAAACTGCTAGGAATAGTTTGATCTGCTTGTCTCATGGGGTTGTTAAGCGAGGACGGACAGTCAGATGAGCAGGCGATCGTGTGATAAATGACAGAGATACATCGCACGCGACGTCCGGAATATTCAAATTTAGTTATTCAGTAGCTACGTCCAAGAGATCCGCGCAAACTGTAGAATGCAAAGAGAGAAGAAAACGTTTTCATATTGCAGGATATCGAACTTCGGCGAAAAGAAATATAAAAAGAACGGGCATGCAGACGGATCGCTTAGTCTTTCTAAAGATAAAAGCGACATGAATGTTTCACGGCATTAATTAGACCGAACGGGGTCAGTGCTGTGCGAATTGAAACGTTGTTATTTTATTAAAAGACTGCAGACATCGGTGCATGAAGATTCCATGCATAGATTTGCTTGGAAATAGATTCAACTGGGGCCCGCTGTTTCACAATTTCGATCAAAGCGAAAATGAACGAATCACTCTTCGAGAATTTTCAGCGATGAATACTTTAATCGTGTCAACGTGATTCGAGATTACGTTAAATATTAATATACGTATTACCGTTGGTATTTGATAATCGTAAACGATGAAAATATACTACCATGTAACAGTCTATGAAATTATTTAAAAAATCAATGAAGGACGAAAATAACGATTCTCGTCTCGAAATCTGTAAAAATATCTCAAGTTTACCTGAATTTCTTCCGCTTAAAAGGAGTCCAGTCACGATGTATCTCGGATTAATTTAAGCCATTTTTAAAATAATTAACAAGCGATCTATAGTAACAAGCACGTCGATAAAAATAATCCGACTTCCATCGTGTTTGTATTAGTTTTAATCAGAACAAACTCAGCAATCCATTGACGTTACAAACGCGAACGAATTCCCAGTTTTCTTTTTCATATTTATGCTTCGTCCATCCGACTTTGGTGTACAACTCTTTTCTTTCCACTCCAGTGATCCTCTATTCTCGTCTACGGAGACGAAGCCTCGTCGTGCTCTAGGCACTGTGCTGAAAGAAAGAGTATGAATTTCGCGTAAGTTTAAACGCAGCATTTCGTTTTTCAACCGTGCGACGCAGCAAACACTTTCTAAGACAACGTCGAGATAATCGCGGAAAGACAGGCGTCGATTGTTCGATTATTTCGCAAAATCGACGCCGGCACGGTCGATCGTGGCTCGCCGACGACATCGAGGTGAAAGACCTAGGCTTCCCGGCTAACGAAGGCACGTGCAAGTCTCCGCTTGAAAAGCACCGAGCCGTTCAACCGAGCGGGTACCGCAGGCAGCTCGCGGGATCGGGTCGCCTCCGCTCGGGTTATTATTCCGACGATATAATCGTCCAGAACTCCGCGCAGCTATTTGTCGATAACGAGAAGCGCTGGAACACGGGCAAGCCTCCGCGCTATATCCGCCGTGTCGTAACCCTCGATCCCGTTAATTGGGCTTGATAATCCGGCCCGTGCATTTTTCGAGCACCGAAAGAAACATCCCCCGGTAAACCAAAGCCCTCGTTAATTGGATTCAAAAATTTTCGGTGCTCGCGTCGCTAACCCCCGGAGCCCCGCCGCCGCCGCCGCGCCTGGCCAACGAACCCGCCTTTTCAACCGAATCGCGTTGACTTATTTTTTCCTTCCCCGTAGCGGCCGACCAAGCCGACTGTTCTAATTACTATTTATAAAACGCGCGATCGTCGGGTTGGAGGGACACGTGGCTGATTCGCCGTTCCGTTGCACGGTCGACGTGTCTCGATGACAATCTCTTCTCGCCGAGCCGAGTTTGGAGATCCGGTAAGGTAATTTTGACAGAGATGCTCGTCGCTCCTTCATTTTCACGAATTTATTTCGCATGCTATGCTCTAGTCATTATCTGGGATTAATTAATTGGTGATAGCTATCGGTGCAAATCTTAAAGAATTCTCGTTTTATTTGACCAATTAGTATCTTTTTGATAGTCGGATACGTGTAACTCTTGAATATTTTAATAAAATATAATTACAAAAGTACATATCTTTAGTACACACATTTCGAAGGAATTCTATATTATTAACCCTTTGCACTCGAAACCATTTCAACTGTAAGTTTGAAATAATTTTCCTAGCCTATAGTATGTAACAGATTGCATTTTTATGCATACGAAATTGATACTTGCGACTCATGTCAACAGTTTCAATATTTAACAACCTTTTAAATCTAAACTTTATTGTTATAAAAAATTATCTTGAGACGTGATAGTTTAATTTTAGTAGTAGACAGTTCAAAGTCACCAAAGGGTTAAAATCACCCTTCGAATAGGAATGTTTTAATATAAACGAGTCAAGATACTAAAGTTAAGCATAAAACGTTTACATAAATAAATCAACTAAATGTTCAAAACTATCATTATTAACAAAGGTGCAGTTTAAGGAATTAAATCGACCACAATGCGTTCCATGAAATTCTTCTAAGATGATTCTGCCGTCTAGGAGCTACTAAGGACATATTTAAAGCAAAGCCAGATAAGAGATCATTTTTAGATTTATATAGACTACGAAATAATGTGTTGTCGGTCGTCCGGATCAGCTTGGCTTGAATTCCAAAGCCGATCTATCCGATCGATCGATGCATTTTCTCCTACATACGTCAATAGACAGTCTGATATAATACAGCCATTGTTCCAGTAATAGAGACTTCATTCCAGGCAGTATAGCCGAGTAGTAGTCATGATACTGCTTTCAAATGATTGCACATCCTCGTTCTATAAATAGGAAGCAGGTTCCGGGCAAATACGATTTTCTACTGTGTTTTCGGGCAACTGGGTTTCGGACAGGAAAACGTTCTATGTATGCTTCTATTACATCCGAAACGGAACGGTTCGTTAAAATTAATAACTTAGAGGATCTACCGTATCCTGAATCGTCCGAAATCCGGGCCTTAATAATTTATCGACCAGTCATCCGGTCGTAAAAATTTTCGTTCCTATTTTGATTTTATCTATTTTATTAATCGCGAAAGGTATTTAATATTTAAAAATTTGTATAATAATATTGAAGCTTGTAGTACAATTTAACACATTTATCTCAATAATAGATGACAAATTAAGGGTTACTATGGCAACCGAGTTACGGGCTACCGATCGGGGGGGAAAAGCCGATTTATAGGCTACCGGTCGATAAAGTGTTGACACGTTCCATGCCACGTATACACCGTTGGTACATGCTTACACGCTTATTCGGTGCGGTAAAATAATAGTTTACAACAAATTTAGAAGTAAAAAATTAATTTCCATCACAATAATGGATAGTATTAAGTCTGTTCCATTGTTATATATACGATAATTAATAATTACATATAATATATTAAGTTTTAGTAAAATATCAAACAACCCGTGTGAAGAGTCGAATAAAATCAGCTAGGCACGGAACGTGTTAATGACGAACCTATCGATACCAATAAGCAGTAAATGCGTTAACTCAGGTATGTATGGTAATTACAGAACTGTGACGCGCTTTTGAGAAGTCTTGTTATTTTATTGGCGAGAGAAAGGAAAGGGAGCTGTTTCATCTAGCGGACGAGCTAGTGGACTCGTCAGTAAGGCTTTCCAGCGGACTCTGCCTCAGATAAGGCTAAAACTACGATTTCGGCGTATACCTAAAAACAGGGACGCTCTTATGTAGCTTTCGGGAAAGGAATCCATCTGTCGGCGAGTGGCAAAGGCAGTCGTCACAGAACGTCCGGGGTCAACGGGACTCCGCGGAGCGGGGGGCAAATGAAAAATGCAGAGTACAGTCTTCTCGCGTGCTTCCTGCCATATTGTCGAACGCTATCGTTTCGGATCGCCGTCGAACGGTGACTGAAAAAATTGAAAAAACAAAGGAAGGCGAGAGAGAAAGAGAAAATCGAAGAGAGGGAGAGGGAAAACGAACTGTAATTTCTGTTCTCGGCTGGGAAGATCGGCGGGGACGTTGAAGAGCGACAACGAATAGCCGCGCGTTCCCGTGGCCCGAAAAACCGACGGGCAGAAAAGGCAGAGAGGGTAAAAATAGGGTGGAAAAGTTGTTCGTGCACACGATAGGCTCCCCTGTGGCACGGCGGCGGCGGCGGCGACAAATCGATTCGTGCCTGGCAATTAAAGTCTTCCACGTTGGCGTGTGCCTCGATGCGATCATTATCTGCGTCGTGATTGGCCTCGCCGGCCGGCAAAGAACCCGAAGCACACGATGACTTTCGTTCGCGACCGTTCCGTGGACGTCTGGCTGATCCAATAATGGCGGGTCCGCGAACGGCACACCAACCCTCTCTCTCTCCCTCTCTCTCTCTCTTTTCGACGGTTCGCCGAGATTACTATGTCACCTATACATATACGGTGACCCCAAAAACTCACGGTTCCGCCAAATCTACGATCCCCGACAAATCTCGCCCGACTGTACCCGGTGCTCGCGATTCACGTAATTTCGTCGATGAAATTTCCTTTATGAATATAGAGCGGCCCGCGAAATTTCGGCGACGCTCTTTCACCTCCGAAAGCAGTTCCCCAGCGAACCCAAGAGCTCTCGGTAGCTTTGGGTGAGAATTGATGTACATTTTCCTTTTTAATATGCAATTTTGTCATTGCTTTATTCGATTTTGATTTCTTTTTTATTAAAGGTTGAGACTTCTGTTTTAAGATAATGGTTATTGATTTTCAATTTGAAGCATCTTCGCCATTTATATAATCTCTTAAATGCGAGACCATATTTGTCATATTGAAAATTATTGAGTTTGACAAAATATTATACACGGACTTTGGAAAATATTTTTCAGTGATGCCATTTGCGGTAAAAGTTTACGGTAAAATGAAGTTTGAACCTTTTTCTTTGATTTAAAGTAAGATAAACGTAGCTATGATATTTTTTCCTGAAATTACAATAATTTAAAGCGAACTTTGCATTGCTCGTTAATAAAAGTGGGCTAATTCTTATCCAAAATAGTTCTATGCTATCATATCAATATTTATATGAACAGTGTACATACAATAATAATATCTATTTACATATAAATTTACATGCAGTAAAAGCAAAAGAAGAAAAGAAGGAATGTAATTACACATCGAACATGTTATATGATTTCGCGTTCGATTCATATGAAACAAAATATATGCCACTGTTATTCATATTACAAGCGGAAAAATTTCGTGCACACCTGTAACACAGATCGTAGAACGCGTAACCCGTTCGCCACTGATGGAAGACGAGAGAAACACAAAACCAGCTCTGTACTTTGTTTAAATATCCCAGTGCTTGATATTGAAAAATACCCGTATAAATGTCCGTAGATTTCAGAAAAGCAAAATAAATTAAATAACAGAAAATACATCGATCCATGGAAAACCGCGCGAAACAGAAATAGAACCGGTATCGCGGCCAACCCGTAATCCCGGTCCGAGGATGGACGAAATAATGAAGCTAATAAAATTTCTATGTCGTCTCGCGAAACCCGACGGCCAGCTCCTCGATTCCGTTCGTAGATCCCGCTCGGATCCGGTCCGCGGGGCGGCGCGATCTAAATTTTCATGACACCTGTCGAACGGAGGAGACGTCTCGCCCCGAAATTCGTCGCATACATCGCCCCGGCAAGGATCGACCCGCGGCCGTACTTTTTTAAACGAGTTTGCGTCAGTTGGCGGATCGACGCGTTGAATAATGCAGGGCTCACCTAGATTTGGAAATAATCCACGCGGCGATACCGGCGCGGCCGGGGGCCCGGGGAATATGGAAAAGGGGCCGGCGCGAGCGCGCGCGCGCGCGCGTGCGGCACATCGTTATAATAATTTATCGGCATGAATAATTGGAATTTCGACGGTGGCGGCGGCGGCGGTGGTGCGCCGGCCGACGTTACGCGACTCCATAATACATGACGTCCGGTGTATCTATCCATCGGAAGATGTAGCAGGCGGCGCAGGTCCCTTTATGCGTGCGCCGTTCTCGCGTCCCCGAAAATTTCACCCCCGTTTCTCCTAATCCGGGGACGCTCTGATTCACTCTCGCGTCGCGAAAAAAAAACCGAACGGGGTAGCTCCGGCGGTGTCGGTTGTTTTTTTTTTCGAAAACCTGTTTGTCAATTAGCGAGCACCGAAAAAACCCCCTCCTCGGAACACCTGTGCGGACGGTAAATAAAGATGAACGAGCACTCGGTTCGTTCCCGAAATTTACCGAAATATTGCGCCGCGGCGTCGATACACCGATATCTCGTTTCCCCTGTGTCGATGTTGATCACCGTTTTAGAAATAATGGGGACCGTGAGACTAAACGGGCGAAATTAGATTTATCCTGCTGACTATTCATTTTCGGGCATGCTTCCAATTTATAGGCGTGTGCGGGAGGGAAAGGTCGGTGTGTCGAGCCCTTCATACGTTCGTCAATGCGGCTGCGATTGCTTCGAATGCTACCGATCGTCGAGTTTCGATGCTGGCGAATAAATAAATCGACAGTGAGTGTAATGTTAGCGGTAATAATATATATTTATAATATAATATATAATGTAATATAATATAATATAATATATGGTATATATTTGAAATTGAGCGATTTTGTCATACGAATTATTTGCGAAGATGAAAGAAGGATGGGCGTTTCAATGGAGGAAGAAAAATCGTTGTACGTATACTATATAAATGATTAACCCTTTACGGTCGTATTAGGTTCGATGAATATTAATTAAGTAGGAGAAACAAAATTTACTAATTCCTTTTTTGAAGTTTCGTTATACGTAACACAATAATATGTTTTAATTCTATGTAAAAGCAAAAAAAATGAATAAATAGTTTCAGTAACTGAGGGTAGATATAACATTGCAAAGGGTTAAAGAATGAACCTGTAAAGTATCTCGTAAAATAGTCTAAATTCTATTTCTTTTCTATTGAAAAAAAATATTAGGGGATGGAAAAGTGGGAGAAATTTTAGGACGAGAATTTGGTTAGGTGTCTAGTGGTGATTAGAAATGCTAAAATACATAAAACATTTAGGAAAATATCTAGACTTTAATACAAATAAATAAGTTTAATTAAAAATCAATCCTTAAAAAGCCGCCAATTTAATATCTAATTAATATCAAATCCAACACCTCATTAATGCACTCTAGTCTTAAACTATACCTCGATTTAAGCTTCAACTGTGACGTAAATCAAGGGTATCCTAAACATTTAAAACCCGCTGCGTCAAAGTAAAATTTATTTCCAAAGACTGTAAAGCAGTTCTGCGCTAATAAAACGCACCTGAAACCAATATAACTGTACTACTACCAACAGGAAAGGCGGCTTGATCGGGACACAGCCAGCAGGAAATGGTAAACAGGAAAATGCCAACTTGAATCAGAGGTACGGCAAGGTGGACGCGCGCGTTGGTAGTCGGACGGAATCGTTGGGACGCCGGATAAACAAGAAATGGGGCATAAAGGAACGGGGGAATCTTCGGCCGGTACGTGGGCGAACGATGGAATCGAGCTTACGGGCGGTAGGGAGGGGGGACGCATTGGCTTGGCGCGGAGGCGCGGTGCATTCGAGTGACATCGTATTACGCTAAATCCATCGTAAGTAGCTGGCTCCGAGATGAAACCGTAGAGGGAGGGACTACCGGCGAAGCGGGCTCCGAGACGAAACGTCTGGCTTTGGGATTTTCTCGTTTAATTTAACTAGATCTCGTCGAAGATCGTCCGCGGACGATTGTGCCGCTCCGGCGAACGTAGGCTCTCTCTCCGTCACGAAATCGCGATTCCGGGCTTCGCGATCCGACCCCTCCCCTCCTCCACCCCTCCACCGTCCCCGCGCGCCATCCTCTCGCGAAAACTTTTCAATTAATGTCGTTCACGTGATCGCCAGACCGTGGATACCTCCGCGTTTATGGCGCGCACGGATTTTCGAATGGCGCGGAGCGGACTGCGACAGATCGAAAAGAATGTCAACCCTTTGCGTTATTACGTCTTTAAGGGCTACGTTGATTACGACCATTGCGTTATTAGTTATTTCTTTGATTTCATGAGATGATAATTGTGGCACGATTGTTCTCGTTTATTTTCATTCTCAGGTTTCGATGGCAGGGGATACAAATTTTGTTTCGATTCAATAGAAATGAATGGCAGCCATATTTATCGAATCGTGATATGAAATAAGTGACATCGGTTATTCGAAGCAGAAACGCAAGAAATCACGCGGCAGACAATGTTAATTCTTATGTGGGGTAGTTGATTGGAAATGGGCACCGTGTAATCGCGTATCCAGCAACTTTAATTTACCAATTAGTTATTGTTGACGAGTATACCTGGAGCACAAATGTCGCCATTTGTCAACGACGAGTATACTCGTCAGCAACAGCTAATTGCTTAAAAAGGATATACACTTTGATATTCTTCATTAAATTATATATTTTATGAAAGTAATGTACAGTAGGTTTCTCAACATTTATTTTTAAAATGTACTTGTATACTTAAACATTTTATTATCTAATCATTGTATTATTTAGATACATAGTGGAGAACATAAATTTGATTATTAGATAATAGAATAATTTGCTACCAGTTTACTACGAAGATAAACTGAAACAAAATATTCAGAAGATCAAACATATACAGCTAAATCCTAGTAACTTACATACTTATTATATTATACCTAACTTGTTAAAAGGATAAACAGTTTACAACATACAATTACAACAAAACAGGAAGTGCAGCTACAAGACATTGACGTGTGTTAGCTCGTTCCCCTAACTAATAACGTAGCACATTGTTCGCCCTCGCCTAAGCACTTTGCGCCGTGTAGACAAGAAACCGCCCCTTAAACCTAACCTCTAGACGGCGGAATGACAGCCGATGCGCGCTAAAACCTCCGCCGTTCGATTTAAGATCGCAGGCAACGTTAGCCGACTACAAAAACAAGCGGAGATTTCCGTCCGCCATCGTTTCCAAACAACCGCACGGTTTAACAACGCTTAATTATCCCAGCGTTCGCGTTCTCACGATTTCGCGTATGCCTGATATCCGGGAACCGCGAAATTGTTCAAACCATTAGCGAGAACGTCACGAGCGTAACTGAATTATCCAGGAGCGATAGTTCACGAGTACCACTCGAGGGTTAATCACCCCCCGTTAAATTGATGGCAGGCGCGAGGAAAATAAGGGTCCCGGAAGCGGCGGCGGTAATTCGCCATTCAGCGAAACGATACAACGAGAAGCAGCCGTTCTTCTTCCACGGGGGGAGGGGTGGAGGGGAGGGAAAATATAGATTCTCAGGGAACATCGAAGGGTTGAGCACGGTCCATTGGCTAATGCAACCGACGTGCAAATGGCGGCCGATCGAGGGGGAAAAAGGGAAAGCGGAAGCGTGCGCGTCGAGAAGCCGGACTGGGAAAAAAAGGGGTTCGACAGGGTTGGGGAGCAAGGGACGAAGGGCTTCGACAAGTTGGTCTCGATGTCTGCGGGGACGTCGCCGAAAGTTCGGCAGCCTGTGGGAACTCTCTCTTTTCGTCCGTGCGACGCCGGTGCCCGTCCGTCTCCCCCCCTCCCCCCACCCCCCCTTTGGCATTTTTCTCCGCGCACTTTGTCTCCTTAACAGCTTTTATCTCGCGACGATTCCCGCGCACGACCGTGTCTCCCCCATTATCGATTTCATTTCATTTCACGGCCGGCGTTCCCGCGCGTAGAACCTGCGGAAGGCAGTAACTGCCACGGAGAAACGCGAGGCATTCCGCCCGGAAAGAATCGCTCGACGTTGTCGGACGATGGATGGTTATTCGAGCGTTCTCGGCGCCAGCCAATCTCCGAGGGCAATGACGAGAGAACCGATCGCAGATTGCAAATTGCACGCCGGAGGGGAGGGCCCCGGCCGAACAGCCTCCGAATTTCTCCGCTGATTTTATTGCGACGCGAATTAACGATTCACGGATCTTCTTACGAGCAGATTCCGCGCGCTCGGTGTCGCGGGCCAACGAGCTGTTGCCTGTTTTACGGGGGGTTAATGAGATTTGGAAGGACATTGCGCGGTGAGTTATGGTGCAGTCGATTTTTGATAAGAGCGAGTAGGGAGAGAAATAATATAATATAATTATTTTCTGCTGGAATAATATTGCATTTAGAGTATTTGTTAGGTATATCAGTATCGAGCGAGTCGTTCAGCTTGTCAATTATAGTAAAAGAAGTAGTAATTACTAGTTAATAAATTTTATATGGATTCAACACTTTTATATGGATTTACTAAGACTTAAGAGTGACTAATGTGTTTTGTTTTATGAGAATGGCAAGACTGAATTTTTCTTTCTTTTGTTTCACAAGTTAAACCTCTACGAAAAGGGCATTTTGCTATTTTTTACATTTTTGTATAATATATTTACAACGTGATAGCACACCATTCTAATTTCTATATTTTGAGACCTCGATCTTTTTAACAACGAGTGTATAATTCGGAAAATTACGACGTAATTAAATAATTACAAAATTACAAAGTAATAGGTATTGAAAGGAGAACGTGAGACGATAACAAGAAGAAGAAATCATGACACTGAATTGATTTGAACCTTCCACCATTTCTTCATGCATTAGAATGCATGCTGCACTTAAGATATCCATTGAATAATTTTCTGCCGAAGTCTCCGCGATTCCAAGATCTTGAAAAGACCAAAAAGTTCTTTAGATATCATAAATGAACAACGATTCTGCAAGTTTCTCGCGACGAAATCGAAGAAGAACGACTAGGAAACGAGAGAAACGTTGATCAATTAATACGTTTCGCGAAACGATCATAACACGTGGTCGAAACGATCAAAAATCCTATGCAACGTTGAAGAGTGTAGCGGAACGCGCGTCGGGGATCGTTTTGAAATACGAGATCGACCGGCATTACGGGGCCCCGTACAATGGGATACGTATTTCATGCGGTAATCTTTCTCGCGGATTGTGTATCACGGAGTTTCGAAAACCTATTTACCGCAGGGGCCAACTCTATTTAGCGCAGCGTCCGGCCTCGCCATTAATTCTCGGTACAAAGCGGTTGAATAATTCAATAATTGGTTTCGATTTCGCGCAGATCTCGTGATCCCGATTGGCGACTCACGCGGGGGGCGGGGGGCGGGGGGCGGGGAGGGGGTGAGGGCGGGGGCCAGAAAGCCGATCAATGACGGTGCTTGATAATTCATGGATCGATTGCCGAGTAATTACCGTCGGCGATCTATTCGGTCGCGAGACACCCCGGGTGCCCTCGCCGCCCACGCGCCCGTCGCCGAAAACCCGTGCCCCTGCCCCTCCCCCGCACGCGAGACCCTCTGCAATGAACCGCGCCCCCCCACCTAGCCGACCGTTTCGACGATCATCGTGTACAGTTACGTGGGAATTTTGAAACGTCCTTCGATGTCCAGGGTGGGAGACGGTCGATCGCGATGGCGGCCACTTACCCGATCGGAATACAGACAACCGTATAATATAAAATTAATATGTACGAGGCCGTGCGCGTAATGCATTCGCCGTGCGAAATCATTAATTACAATCATTAATCTGCGAGCCCATATGGAGACCCCCGGGCCCCCGTTGATTTACGAGTCCAATTATGCGGATTTCGAAAATCGAGCGACGCCGTGAAGAATCCCTGATGATGCAGACACGATTGTTCTACCTGTCCTAGACGAAGTTTTAATGGCAACGCGGTGACTGACGGACGATCGCCGACAGCAGCTACCTGCTGGAAAATCGGTTGAACGTTGACGAGCTTTTACAAATTTTTATTTAAAGCGGCGAAGAAAATTTTTAGCGACGCTTGATTTAGTACTTCTGTTCAAAGTCGGTTAATACTACTCGACCATTTGCTGTAACTTTGCAGGAATTTGTTTAACAATTTATATTTATCGTATAAGATATATTAAATTTTTTTATTGTTTTACGTTGTTTATTCTTCAAGAAAAAATTCAATATGTCTCATTGATTACTTACAAAGACTTAATTATATATTAACCCTTTGCACTCGAAGCCATTTTAAGCCCAGATCTAAAATAGCTATTTTAACCAGCTGCAATTCCATTTTATATAGTTATATTTATACTATACTATACTTATTTATATTTATATTATATTATACTATACTTAGTAATTTAACAATCTTTTAAATAGAAAACTTCTTAATAACGTCAAAATTATTTTGGAATGATATAACGATTTTTATTGGCGCCTCAGAGGCGCCACTCGAGTGCTAAGGGTTAACCGTCTCTAATACTCTGTCTATACTGTGCAGCGTAAGTCCAATTGCAATTTAAATATATAGCCACTGTCACCGTAATAAGAAAGTAAAGAACGATTAAAGTAAAATCGACACGTTCCTTTCTTTCTTTGTAAGCGAGGATAATCAGCAGATTCCCGTTACACGAACCCACCAAGTTACGCTACCAGATCGTCATCCAACTAGCTCATACAAAAGGAGTTTCGTAATTCTATTTGGCGAAAGCAATCGCCGGCGGCTGTTTATCGCGGCACGTTTGCCCGCTAAATAAATAACTCCAAGTTCAGTGTTTCCTAGTATTCCTGGTCCGGCGGCGCAGCATAATGCGGTGTTAATATGCGGGACAAGCGATAAAAGTTGGACATTTCGGGGTCGGCCCCGCGATCCTCCCCCGCGAGACGTTAAATCACCGGTGGCCGATGTGGAGCGGCCGCCGCTCGAAAACCCGCGTGTTTCCTACGCGGCGAAAGTTCCCATTGGCTCCCGGGGGCGAGAGATAAAAACGAATCGTCACGGAAGAGGGTCATGAGAGCGAGGGTAGGACGCGAGCGCAGGCGGGGGGGACACCGAGGGGAGAAATGAAGAGGAACGGAAACGGAGGAGAGAGCAATTTAATTATAGGACGACAAAGGGTGGGGGCTCGCGAGATTTAATATCGCGATAGCGACGGATCGCGGACCCCGTGTTTGCTTTGATCGGGCAAAATACACCGGAAATGTACCGTCGCCGATCCCGCGGTTCCCGAGATTTATATCGGCGGGATCGAGGCCTTTTTTCTTTCCTCGGGATTCTTTCGGTTTCGATGTTGCGCAGCTTACCTTTCGCGGAACTTTGTTGGGCGAGTTCGGTCTGGATGCTAACTCCTTAACCCTTTGCTGTACTTTGACGAGTTCGGCTGGTGATCGAGGTTGCCGGTAATAACCTGCCGAGGATGAGTGTTTACCGTTCGTAGGATACGGAGAAAAGTTCTGCTCTCCCGCCATCGATATTTAAGCGTTCGTGTAAGGCTGGATGCACACTGGAGAAGGTGTAATCCCTGCATCCGTAATTATTGCGACTTCTCTTTCACATCTCCATCATCGAAATCACACGCGTATGATGTAAATATACAGCCAGGGATAAATGCACGGGGACAGATTTTAGAACAGTATAATTTTTTTGAAACAGGGCTAGATGAATCGAAATATATTAGATGGTAGAGAAATTAGGTTATTAGATAATCGCTGGATTCTTTTTAATTTTGCTATTACTTGGAATGACAAGGAGAATAAACTTGAACTTTAGCATTTTTATCTGAGTCCATAAAGAAAATTTAATCAAATTTTAGATCTAGATAATTTATATACACTGTGAAATTTCTATCGAAATATTTTTCTGTAAATTGAAGGAAAAAAATATTTTACAAATTCCCGACAAACATGACCTCGTACTTAAAGGGTTAGAGTGGAATATTCGCACTAATTTCAAAATCCACTGGCACTATTTTAAAGTACTGGTTTCAAGTTATAGTTTAAAAAAACAATCATCATTCAGCAATGATATTTCGCAGAGTAATCGTCGATCAAAATTGACCAAGTTGACCCAGATGCATAAAAAGCAACGCAAACGATGAAACCGCATTTAATCCATTCGTCCCGAAAGAATTAATCGCCCTCGAAATGACGGACGTAAGAAAGGCTCGTTACACCGATTTTTCCGTCCACGCGCACGCACTTGCCTCTCGCGAGCTCCTTCTCAAAACGCGGAATTAAATTCATATCGGCTTCGGGGCTACGAGAATAGCCGGGTAATTGCGGCGATCGGGTGGAGGGGGAAAGAACAATTTGCGCTTCTTGCCGTTTTAAACGGGTCTCTTAACCCTTCGAAAGCACTCGTCGCCGAGCGTGGAACACAGGGCATCGATCTATCTCGGCGCGGTTCAGCCACCGGTAAGATAAGGCCTCCGTGGCGGAGAGCTTTCGAGGATCCGGGGATCTTTCCGGCGAGCCGGCGCGGAAGCTTAAACGAATTTGAATGACGACCGAGACGATTCGATCCTCCGGGATAATGCGTCCTTTGTTTCTTGGTCTTTGACGAGCCCCCCCGGCCACCTCCGCTCTTCGGCTATGATTCCCGTCGCCTCGCGATCGAGCCTTAACGGAAATCTGTTGCCGCGTTTATTTTCTCGCCGAGAATTCGTGAAATCGACGATACTCTCCACGGCTGCGGGAACAATTCCCAGACCCTTTCTTCGGAGAAGGCTGTTCCCGGTTTTGCTGAAAGTTAGCCTGGCAGAGTTGCGGACGGTCTGTTGGTTGTTTGTAGTGTGGTCAGTCATTAGGTGGTCCGGGTTAAGCGAGCTTAGTCACGGAATGGAAACGGGCTGCCGCGGAATTTTTCTTGCCAGTTCGTTCCTAAATAATTGTTGCGTTTACTTCGTGGTCAGTCGATTCTTAAATAACTGTTTCAAGGATCGTTTCACCTTTTCAGGGTTGTCCGTGGACTGCTGTGCCAAGGCCAATGGAATTATTGCGATAGGCTTTTTTAGGTGTATCAAGGCTTTTATTTTATATATGCTTTTATTAGCTGTTACTTCAAGGATTATGGGAATACAGAGGGAAAAGGGTATTTCCGGGGTTCAGTAATTCTAATTAACAGTGGCGAAAGGGCTGGATTATTTGGAATGCACAAAGCCGTAATAGTTACATCTCGGATTAGAATGACTAAATAAACCACAGGTCTTAACGTTGTTAAGGCCTTAGCAGAGCAGAAGGAGAATTTATTGTTGCAAAGAAGAGCCACAATGCCAACGTGCCAACATCGTGTGAGTTAGAGGATGATTTATCTTTCAAGATTTCCATATTATTTCTTAGGACTTAAAGATGTTCGAAAACAAAGTCTTAGAGACAGCTTAAAGACGTCTTACACTTACTATATACCTTACATTTATATAAGACATTTAATTTGCATAGAAATCCGCGGTTTAACACTTTGCCGACCGGTCGTAAAAATTTAGCTCAATGTTAAATTTTCGTTTCGATTTTGACTTTCTTTATATTATTAATCGCGAGAGATATTTAATATTTAAAAAATTATATAGCAACTCTGAAGCTCACGGTAGTACAATCTAACACGTTTATTGTGATAATTGATATCAAATTATTGATTACAACGGCAATCGATTTATTGGATACCAATCAGAGGAAAAAGCCGATTTATACCGGTCGGTGAATTGTTAATTTAGCTTAATCTATAAATTTCAATTTAATTAAATAAAATCCTTCGATCGTATGGACTCTTTGACGTCGCAGCGCGACAGTCACTGATTCCCAGCGCAAACATCTGGATCGCGAAAAGCGTGCACCATGAAATGTGTCAAAGACATCGAGCGAATTTTTCCGTCGTGCCATGGAAGGGAAGCCCCGTCGCGTCGGTCGGCAGATAACAATCCCAATCGTGTTCCCGATACAGTGTCCCGGGGAACGGTTCGAGTTTTTGCCCCGGCTGGGCTGGCCGACGCGGATAACCGTTCCCGGGGAGCGTGTCGGTCTTTTTGTCAGCGGAGGATTTCGCGGTGACTGAAGAGGGGCCCCGAGGAAAACCGAGCCGTGGACGGGGGGAAGAAGAAGGGATGAAAGATGCGCGCGACGGGAGGGAAACGGATGAACGGCCGTCAGGAAACGCGGTTGTTCCCGCGCCGATCGAGGGTGAGCAGCGCCGAGGTAGCTTGATACGCCGCAAGATTGATTGGACGGGGGTTACTTTCGCACTTGTCTTACTCGCGTCGATCGACGTTTCGCTTAGGCGTCTATCCACGGCGAGCAAAGCGACGTGACCGGCCGCGCGGAACGCCGGAAAATTTTCGGGAAATTACACGCGTCGATCTCTGCCCGGCCTTTTTCGGCTCTCCCGAGGGAGACCGAGAGACCCGGTCGCTGAAATTCCCGACCGTTTTCTAAATGCACACCGCTCGCCGGCGATCTCAATCTCTGGAGATCGGCCGAGTAATATTAGGTTCGCCGAGTAATTTGGTAGAATCTCTTTTAGCGGTACCGTTCTACCACTATTTGGGATTTTAACGACTGTCGCGAATTGTACGCGCGCCGCGGACGGAAAGGATAACTGCACGGAGTCTTCCGCATGTCCGTTACCTTGAACGCGGTTAATTAAAACGTTGCCCGATAGTCGAGGTTTATTCCTTTGCGGTGTAACGATGAGATAGAGTCGCGAGGTACATTTCATTATCAAAGTCTAGCCGGGAAATAAAATGAAGACGCACGAGAAACAGAGATTGTCCGGTTGTTACTGAAATTACTCGGGACTGCTAAACGGATGTCAAACAGATCGTCGAACAGAAAAACGATATGATATTCAGATTTTAAAAGATGCTGGATGTTAGAAAATTATGAGTTTTCTGAATAAAACGTTTCAATGCATATTCTAAAACCCCGTGGTTTCGATGGCGCAGGTGGGAAAAGAAAATAGGATTTTTATGCGAAGAATTCGAGCAGGTGATTGTCGTTTCGTTTGCTTGTTTAGCCTCCAAACATTCAACACTATAATAAAACGACGCAGGATTAACCGGCGAAGATCTTCCAAAAACCCGACAGCAAAACCAGACATCAATGACGCGTCCCAAACAATCTCGTTGAATTATTCAAACCGGTGGATTTCAGCGATTCGAAATGGCAGGGGAAGCCGTCCGCGATTTTTGTCGACGGCAAATCGCTCGGCGGAGTCGCGAGCGCGCCTCGAAACGCGACTAATTTAGCCATCGGCGTCGAACACGTCGCCGAAACGTGCTCGCGCCGCTCTACGACGGTATCGACCTGAAGCGGAGGGGGGAGCCGCGTTTTTCTCGCCTATAAACAATCTCCCGTCGACGGAAACGCAGCTGCCTCCGAAATCATCTCCGCCGGATCGATTTCCGAGCGGATGTTGCGCGATTTCGCCTTGCTCGCCGGAGTCACATCGGTTTCTTTCCGTCGGCGACGGGGTGGGAAGCAGGATTAATCCGGGCCCCGACGTGAATCAACGGGTTCCGATAAGACGTGGCGTTGACGGCGGCGCGGGTCGACTCGCGAGATCCTGGAAAAGTGTTCCCGCCGTGGAGGAGGAGGGGCGGTGAGACGGTGCCGATGATTTTCTTACGAGCTTAGCAACGGCAACGGCAATATTCTCGTCAGGAGTTTACGTCGGGACGTAATCGACGCTCGTCTAAAAAATTTACGAGCCCCCGTGCCGACGAGTTTGTCCACGAAACGGCGTCTCGTCGACCGGCGAACGATCTTTGTTCCAGTTGGGTCGCACCTTGTCGACAGTCGCGGAATTGACAGTGTAATTGGCGTCGTTGATATAGCTCGATCCTGGACGACGTTTTTTTCCGGCGTTCATAACCACCGTCGAGACTGTATGATTAATTGCCAGAGCGACCTGTCAATTACGAGAAACACCGAATCGATAATCTTGAGCAGGTGATATCGATTTGCGAAATATGAGGACGAAGTATCGGTTGGAAGTATCGCGTAATTGGGCAATATTTCTCGCGCGATATAATTATTTTAAAATTCTGTCGAGTTATATTTGTCGCGTATTGACGGATTCCTTGCGAGAAAATGCATCGAAAATGTAGAATAACGATATTTTACTCGACGCTCAGTTTTCGAAGAAATTTAGATCGAAGAATTCAGTGGAAACAGTCAGCCATGGTCAGACGTTCCATCACACCCTGAACGTTCAAACATAATGTCCTCTAAAACGAAGCGACGAACATGAAATTTGTATTCCACATTTTTAACGCGGATTTTCCCAAGGAACGCGCACAGCTAATTTCTTTTCAATTTCCACGATGAAATCGTTCGCGATCGCAGTCCGAACGTTCCGCGAAACTTCAAAGACCACAAAGCTAATTAAAAGTCCGGGTTCCCGCGAACGACAATGATAAAACCGTGTCGATCGAGCGGGATTTCAAACGACGGAGGTCGCGCTCGTGTCTTCGAAACAGACGGCAACAAGCGCGGGAGGAGTCATCTCGCTGTCAAAGCTGGCAGATTTCCACCGAAAATGTTTCATCTCGCGAGAGGCAATCGGCCGTCCAAGTTCTCCTCTCGACCGGCCTCGTCGCCGCCAAAGGTACAGTCGTCGTCTTCGTTTTTCTTCGCCCTCCCCCTTTGTCCCCGCCGGTGGCCTAACTTCCGCGGCTTAACGACACGCGTGTTCAGCGCCGGCTAATCCGAGAGTTTTCTGGCGGTGCGCCGGGTGCACGCCTCCGCGGACGTTAGGGCGGGTTAATTCCATGTATCCGAGCGACGCGAACCACACTTATCCGAACGAATACCAGCCCGCATACTAACGAGACGACGCGTCCAGCCGTCCCCGGGGAACCTGGTTACACTGTGTACTCTTTGAGCTCGTGCACTCACTCCACTAATTTTGCAAGACCCGGGGGTTCGACGCAGCAGTCGCATCTCCCTCGCTTTGACGCGCCGTCGCCTAATTTCTTCGGAGACGGCGTCTATCCCGAAAACATTTCGAAACGCTGCAGCCTGATGCGCCGGAAATCCGAGCACTGCTCAGCGATAAGACGCGCGTCCCCATCGATTAGCACTCCTCCTGCGACGGGAATCCTAAATGAGTGTTTCGACTCTAAACGGACGAGAGACGGCTCTCAGTCGCCGCTGTGTTTCGCGCGGCAGGACGAGTGGCGAGTGAGAGACGATGCGCGGTGTTTATGTTAAGATAATTTGTATGTAAATTATATCATTGTATATAGTTCCATATAATCGTATATAAATTATATCATTGTATATAGTTTCATATAATCGTATATAAATTATATCATTGTATATAGTGCCATATAATCGTATATAACTTATACTTGTATTACTGTAGGGTTTTTTCTGGGTATGAAAGGCAGAATGATTGAGTGTTATAAAATGGTAATGAATGGGGCACATGGCGACAGAGTGTTTGGGCGACTTCGAGTGGCTTGAGTCTATTGCTTAGGTTCCTCGAAGTCTTGCGTGACCGAAAGATACAGTGTGAGTGACCGAGAGGGAAATAAAGAAAGAAAGGGAGAGAATGAGTAAGAATGAGATAGCGAGTGAGGCAGAGCGAAAGAGTATGAATGCAAGAGAGAGAGAGAGAGAGAGAAAGTAGTAGGGTAATTTGGAAAAAGGCGAGTAAGGGTGGAAGAACGAACGGAAAAGATCGTCTCAGTCGAAGGAGAATCGTCAAGTTGAGAAGTCGTTGTTGTTATTGTAGTTATTGAAGTCGTTGTTGTTGTCGTTATTATCATTGTTGTAAGACGTGGGAAGTTGCGAGTTATTAATAATAAACTATTCCTGTTATTGTTAATCGAAGTTGCCCTTATTTGTTGTTTTAATATTACCACGGAGTCTCGTGGGATTTACCCCGAAAATAATCCCTACATTACATACAAATTAAAATAATTCACATACAAGACAGTCGACTCAGAAAATCGCCCCGCTCTGCTACCTCACTTGGTCGTAAAAGTCGTCTTCCGCTAAGGGTTAAAAGAGCGGTTCACAATTTTGGGCGAGTCTCTTCGACGTTTACCTCGGTTTTAGAGCCAGACAATAAGAATATTTGTCGGCCCATTGAGGCAAGGAATTAATTAAGTCGGGAGAAACGAAAGGTCGGGCGTAACGAACCAATCTCTCTCTCGAGGATCATAAAAAGGCAACAACGTACGCGGGAGGTGAAACGAGCGAATTCATTCGCTTCCGCGGCGTTAAGGGTGCTTCACAGGGGCGTTATCGCTCCAATCGGTGCATCTTCTTAATTACACCGGCCGCAGATCCCGAGAGTTACGCGCGACACAAACGGGTTCGCACGGGTCAGCGGGTCGCAGCGCACGGCTGCCGCGCCGGTTTTCCCGTCGCATTTCGGGATCTGCCGGCAAAAAACCGACCGACTCGCCCGCTGGCTTCCTCCTGCCACCGCCGTCCTATGAATCCATAAGGTCGCTCCGTGGCATATTGCCATAAATGCCGGAAGGAGCTCGACCCGTGCGAGTCTCTCTGGCCGGCGAGATTCGAACGGAGCGGAGGGCGGCAGAGAGAGAGAGAGAGAGAGAGAGAAGACGGTTTTTCCTCCCGTGCATCCTCTCGGTGTGCGCTTTGAATCGCGTCGGGGGCAAAGAAAAAGGAAAGGAGGGAACCTCGGGAGAAAATATTGCCGCTTCGGTGTGTCCGTGCCGGTACTGGCTGGACCGGAAAACCTACGATCCTGGAACATCCTTTATGTCGATCCGAGCGCGTATATCTCGGGAAATTCGAAGCAGAGCTGCTAGGTGACGGACCTCTCTGCCACGAAAAGTCCTGATATTCTACTTGCTGTCTCGACGATTAGGGTTACTCGCTCTCGAGGCTACGCGGCAGTTTCTATCCGGAGATTAGGCTTGTTACGTGCAGCAGAAGTTTCACGTTTATGTGGGCGAATTTATTTTTACCGAGTTAGGAAGTATTGAAAGATTAAAGCTGAAATTATTATATATCGAGGTAAAGCTTGTTGAGTATTTAAATTTATATTTGATTAATTTATTTACAAGTTTAACAAAATTTTATTTTATCTATTTATTAAAACTAACGACAGCGAGTGACCTCTTGAATGATAACAATGGGTTTTTTCTTTTAAATCGAAAGAAAATTCAATTCTCGTGTTAAAAATATAAGAACAGTCAAACAATAGTTTGTTGCGTTAAAAAAATGATTAAGGAGATAGAATCGTCGATAGACGCAGCCGTGAAAAATAATCGTGGAGCAAAGGGTTCAAGCAGCGTGAGAAAAATATCGATATACGTCTTCATTTTTCCCGCGGTAGAGACGCGGTCTTTAAGCAAAATGAAACTTTCCTGCTGCGATTTACAAAGATTGCAGTTAAACAAGAGTTTATGACCCGCGGCAATGATTGTAAAATATTAAAACTGCGGCGCCGGCGACGCTAACTTTAGCCGGCACCATAAAATCGGTTGTGTTACATCGAAAAATCTTGCATCGGCTAACAGCTCGATATCGGTATAAATGCCGGCGATAAAAGCCGAAGAAACGAGCGCGTGAATTATTCGGGTGGGATAACAATGGCTTCGCGATTCGATTTCCGACGGTGCTCGATGCAACAGGACTACCCCAATTTTTTCCGACGAGTCGAATTAATCGACGCGAAGTTCGAGCGTGGAATTTCCTCTCGATTGCACGGGAAAGGGCCGGCTGCGAGGACCGTGGCGAGCCGGGGCGGTAGGGCGGCGTTCGGGACGAACCGAAATCTAGGGGAAAATTTTATCGTATATTCAAGACGTGTTTCGACTTACAAATGCGTGGCGGACCGGCCCCTACCCACGACTAGCATAAGGACGAAACGGTTGAATGTAAGGACGTGGAACGAACCCAACAAGGGACCGGCTCGGGGGCGGGCCGGCGGCCGGGACGTAAGGGGCGGGGGAGGGGGTTGGAGAGGGAAGAAAAGCAGCCAGGAAAAAGGATGCCGCCGCGGCGGATGCACACGACGAAAATCGTTGGATTTTATTGCCGGCTTAAAGGGTTTGCAGTCGAACGCACAACGTGACTGGGTATTACGCAGCTCACGTGGCTCTACGGCCGACGCGACGTTCGCCGTGCCGTTTGCCATTCGGCATTTTCTGCTCCCCCGCTTCTGTTCCACCTTGATTTCCATATTTCAGGCTGCAGACGTCGAGAGACCTGCGGATTGGACACTCGTGACCCCGGAGCTCGCTTTCCTCGACCTTTCGCTTCCCTTCCCGCGAACCCTTAAGGACGAGCTCTCTGGTATAGGGAAATAGGAAACTGCGAATACGGTTCTGAGTCGAGCAATATTTTTAGCGTTAATCGACGTGCTAATAATATTTTAAATGCCTTTTTAAATTTTGATAATTTCAGCATCCAAGATGAGGAATAGACTGGTTTGCTTCACTTTAGTTTTTTATTCCGAGTTAAAAGAACGAAATAACATTTACAACTCTTTATCTCAACGAATCTACTAACATCAGTGCATCAATCAGTGCACAGAATGATTTGAATTATATTGTAATTAAACAGACTAGTGAACTACTGAACTACTGAACG
Organism: Augochlora pura; assembly: GCF_028453695.1. Classification (NCBI taxonomy): domain Eukaryota; kingdom Metazoa; phylum Arthropoda; class Insecta; order Hymenoptera; family Halictidae; genus Augochlora; species Augochlora pura. The sequence continues at coordinate 29,409,751 of NC_135781.1, forward strand.
ATATCTAAAAACGTCCTCTTTTAACCTCGATTAGTTAAAATTTAAAAAAAAATACAAAACTCGCTGACTAACGTTGCGAGCTCCAAAAACACAATCAAATCGTTTACTTTAATTTCTAAAAAATGATTCCGCCTCAAAGGTGTTCGAATACCCCCATAAACCACTGTGCATCGATCGTCTGTTGTCCAAAGCGCGGTACAATCTTCAACCAAAGAAACTTTTCCATTATTCTCAATTCGTGCAAGACGGGCGCAAGAGACAACGACGACAGACACTGCATTCCGTCAAGTAAAACAATAAAAGACATCAATATGTCTCTCAAGGTGCACCACTCCAGACATCCTCGTTCCAATATAAAGTTCCCTTTGACCGATCAAGTCTGAATTTCCTGACATTTCCGAGGAAGAGATTCGGCGAGCGACGAGCGCCGCAGAAGTGACCCACGCAAGGCAAAGCTCGCATCAAGAATTTCAAAAACGTGTTTCGGCTCCGAGATTTTCCATGCCCGACGGCTGTCGAAAGCGTCTGGCTCGACGGTTTCTATAATTACTATTTAGTATCGTGGATATCGAAGCCGCAAGCGGCGGTCGATCCTCGCGAGATTCCCGGCTCCGCCGGGGGAGCTCGGGACGTCTCGGTGGATTACGCGGTGGACTTTAATCTCGCCGAAAGCTCGATAGCTTGCGAGTCGAGTTACCGATGGGGGAGGGGGGGATCCGAAGAGAAACCGGAACGGATCGCGGGGAGAGGATCTTGCTCTCGATCGGGATCGCGGGGACTCGGTTCTCGGGCGCGCAACTTGTCGAGCAAACTAGACGTCGCGACGCGGCGGCCGGGAGCAGTTTGCCGAGCTTCCCTTTACGAGGCCATTCCGCCGGCTTTTTACGAGCTTGCACAGACAATCGCGCGACGTACGTTCGCACGTGCCCGCAGTAATTTTTCCGCCCGCTTGGACCGGTCCCGCTTTAAATAGCCGTTCGTACTTCTCGTCGGCGCGGGCCGATGGGGACGGCATCGGTGCGAAATTACAGGCCGAATACTTGCTAAGAAATTAGGAATCGGTACCGAGCTCCTCGCAGATTAAGATCCGGCTCAGTCGAATTTTTCAGCAATGTTAAATATTATTTAATTTGAAAATCTTCTTTATTTTTCTGTTAAATACAGAAAGCGGATTTTATACACTGTTCAAGAAATTGATAGCATGGTATTGCGTTTAATCTCTTGCACTATATTATCGAGTCAGACTCGTGATACAGATTTCATGCATGATCTAATAAATATTAATATTATTAATTTCCACTACATCGAAATAAAAATAAATTCTTCTGTTATCAAAGTTTAGAAGCGAAAGCCTATAAGGATGATAAAAGAAATAAAAATTGTTTGGCCCTATTAAAGAAAATATTGAGGATAAGTAAATGCTAATCAACACAGCTTGGAAGGAATAGTAGTGCAAGGGGTTTTATTTTTAGATTTAGAAACGTTGTCATAAAGTCTGGGTTTCTAGCTTCAATTCACAGAAAATATCTTTGTTCTATGATAATTTTTCGTGGAGTTATCTTGATTCGATTTTTATCAAAAATTTGTCCACGGTGTAAGTTGTTCGAGTTGTTTGAATATCGTCGGATTGAAGCTGAAATCTTGCGTTCCCGATATCGCGACGCAACCACGTCTTTGATTTATGTGTCCATACACTGGTTGCCTTTTCTACTGAATTTAAGCGGAAGCACTGAGCTGCGTCACAATTCTCAAATTAGATTCGTCCCGTGAAATTTCTCCGTATATTTTCAATTAACTTTCACACGCGGATCTCTTGTAATTTCTAGCTGGGTGCAGGAAGCTAGAGAGGGAATAATAGGGAGGTGGTGCAGAGAGAAAGAGAGAGAGAGAGGAGAGAGAAGGGGAGAGTTTCAGAGATACTTCCGAGCATCCGTTCGTCGGGGATTCCGGTGTTGCCGATCGCGCGGGCCACTGTTTACGGACCCCGGCACGCTCCCCGGCACTTTTGCATGCTCGATTACGTTGGCGGACCGCAACGGTGAATTCGCCAGTACTTTGTGCCAAGGCAAACACGAGGAACCAGCTCTAATAGAGGGCATTATGCATATGGGGGCTCGGGCGGCGCGCAACTGCTGACTTTATGCTCACTCGCGGCTTAAATAATCCGCAAACGCTGCAGACGCTTTGCCTATACGATTATATATACTCGATCGATCCCGGAGCTACTCCCATTGTAATATGCCGAATCCCGCTGGGCAAACGAGCTCGCGGAATCGACCTTCGACGCAGCGGTGGTCTAACAGACCTTTAACCGCGGCGCCACGAGTTTTATCGGGGATCCGCGAATCTGCTCATCGCTTTTTCTTGGATCTGATAGTGACAACCTGGGCCCAGAACCTGTTGAGAGGTTGTGTGGAATAAAACACGTAGTGTAAAACTAGTGTAAATAATTATATATAAAGGAAGATAGAATGGTGCGGTGGAAGAAATATAATTATAGCGATAGGCACATGATACGAATAACACAAACTGCACAGAAGAATTTTTGTGCCTACCTTACATACGGGTATACCTGAACCTTAATAAAAGTTTCGTACCTTGGATGTAGAGGTTTTCATAAAATACAGTAATTGATCGTTCTGCTTGACAGGATCATTTCTTGAAAGTAGAATAATTCCATACAGGCTGTTCCAGCATCGACGATACAACCGAAACGAGGATAATTCTATTTAATAAATTAAAAATTTAATTAACCCTCACGACAGTAAATATTGATCGAATCAATAGTGAAAGGTAGCTCCTCGAAGCGCTCTTGCAATATTGTCGAGAGACGCAGACAGCTTCGCTCATAATGGTCGCACCAACTTTCCGCACGTTTTCCTCGCCGCAAAGGAGCGGCGTTCCCTTTTCGCGGGGGCATAATAACGCGGCGCGTTCGCGAGGAATAGTAAATACGTAGCGGAACGCGCGCGCGACACGTTTCAATTTCGCGGCAGTTTCGAATCCGAGCTTCGGCGAACGTTTCTTCCGCGTCGACGCTTTCACCCCGGGACGTGAGACACGGTCGTCGCCGACGCGACACGGCGCGACGCGGCACCCCCCCGCTTCGTCGCGCAACTTTTGCAAACCGGTTACTTCTGTCCCAGTGAAAGTTCCGCCGACTCGCGGTCTCGGTCATTAAAGCGTTAATCTCGGGTAAAAAAGAGCGAAAGCGTTGGGAACTTGGCTTCCTTTTGTCCCGGGGAAAATCTTTTATCCGACGTTCGAGGCTGGCGCTCTGCTGGCGGCTGCAACCTGGAAACAGACTAGTCTCTCCACCTCTCTCTTTCTCTCTTTTTCTCTCTCTCTCTATCTCTGTTGCTCTCTCTTTCTCTGTCTCCCTTGCTCGCTCTCTCTCTCTCTCTCTCTCTGTCTCTTTTGCTCTCTCGCTCTGCGTGTAGTCGCGAGAATTTTTCCGTGGAATTTCCCTCGCGTCGACAATTTGCCGGAAACGGTACCGCGCATAACCGTATACAAGCTGACAAGTGCTCCGGCCACGGCGAGAGCAAGAAGCGACACTGTTTTTGCCGGTCGTCGACGAGGCCCGCGGGGAAAACGCGGCCAGACGACGTGACTTCGACGGGGAATCGAGAACGCCGCTACTTTCCCTAAATATCCCCGGCGCTTCCAGCCCCGTTTCATTCATTAGCCCCGCAGTAATGGTCGCGGGGCGGGACCCCCCGGAGTTTTTAGACTCGCCGAAACTCGATTAGGAATCGTTTAAATTCAGTGTTAGAGGCGCTCGAATTCTTTTTCTGTTCTTGGAACATACAACTTTAGTTATCTGGGTCTATGGAAATTATAAGAATATAATTTCTTAGTCTTGATTTATGGAAATTAATCTTGTTGCTTTTATAGTTATGTAGTTTTAGTGTTACGTTTTACGTAGGTTTTATTATTGTTATATATGAGTTATTTAAAATAATATGGGAGGTATGAAGATAAGAGAATTAAAGTGTGTGTATATGTTAGTAGTACGATGAAGTTTGAAATTTTAATGATGACGTTAATTCGAAACTTGTCGATTATTACCAGATTTATTTTAGTAACCAAATTTATTTAATATAATAATGTACTCTACTGTATTATATATTAACAATATACTATTAATAACATACTCTATTATATTAGTACATTAGTAATAATATACTCTATTATATAGTATATTTATGTAGCATTATAAGTCGACTATAGTCGTCACCTTTAACCCCTTGCGCTACGACTCCTTTCACGTTGCGTTGATCAGCACTTATTTGTCCTTATATTTTTAATAATAGGATTAGGCAATTTTTGTTTATTTTATCGTCTCTATGTACTTTTGTTTCTAAACTTTGATAGCAGAAGAATTTATTTTTATTTCGCTGTAGAAGAAATTAATAATATTCATATTTAGTAGATAATCTTGCATGGGATCTTCATCACGAGTCCGACTCGTTATTATAGTGCAAAGGGTTAACGAAAGGGTTATCATTTTAACCATCTTAGTCCTAGTCTTTTGTACTAGCTCTAATTCTTCTAAATCATTTAATAATTCCCACTCCTTTATCTTATGTAACAATTTATTTCTCCATTGAAATGACCAAACAAATAAATAAATAATATTGTTAGTAGAATGCTCACTTATCGAACAGATCGTTATACCCATAAGACAGTTCACATCAACCCCGAGAAGACAACACGTGCGAAACAGTGGAAGGCGCGTCAAGCCTCGAAATTAATACGATGCCCTCGATCCCCGGAGATTGTCGCGTCAAGTGCGCCGACAGTCGGGGATCATCGAATGACGAGAGGAGATCGTCTGCGGAAAAGACCGGGCCCCCGGTAAATTGGCTGCACAAGCAATTACGCCGGGGCTAAACCACCCGTAGCCGACGTTCCCGGAAGCATTCACGCGAGTTTCGATACTTTATTGCGTATCCGAAGCGTTTAATATCCCCGTAGCATCGCGAAATCTGCTCACGAAGGATACGGGAGGATTAACGTCACTGGTCTCCGCGAGCGGAACCAGGGTCTCGGCGGCGGAGAAGGAGGAGGGGGGAAGGGGGAGGGGAGAGGGGGTAGCAATTTCCTGCGCGACGTGTGCCATTCGAGGAAAACAACGTTCGCGAACAGCAGATCACGGCAAGAGGCCGGAAAACCGTAGCCCCTTCGGCCACCCTTCGGCCCTGCGCCCTCCTCCCCCCCCTCCGCTCTCCTCTTGGTTCCTCCACGGCGAACTTTCCTTGCTCGTTCCGCCGTGTTCCCCAGCGCCGGCTGAGCCGGGGCTCTTACCCGCTTTCGAAACCGGAACACGCATCTCCGAGGAGAATCGAAATATTAACGGGCGAGATGGGTTCGAAATACCGCACGTATCAAAGACTCCCGCGAGCTACGTATAATTCCCCGAACGTTTCTCTGCTCCCAACGGCGGAAGACTGGTTCTCGGTCGGCGGCTGGCTGGCTGGGCTCCTACCTGCCAGTTAATCGGGAGTCGTTCGAGCAAAAAGGATGATCGAGATACAACCGGCACAACTTCCCATCGGACGTTTCGCCGACCGTGGTCCGGCAAGAATTGATTCGATCGTTCCACTCCTTTTTTGGGGTTCTGCTGTAATTATTGCGAGCCGTTCTTCGACGCGCCGCAGTGTCGAAAATCAAGCGGGGAGATTCCTGTGTTAACGATGCCGTTTAATCGATGAGATCGAATGTTATGATTTGCGTATATTTGGAATATTAGTTCGATTATTTTCTATTAGAAAAATCGGAATAAAATTCGAATTATTCTTGCGTCAATTTGGATTGAAAATGAATTTTGAGATCTAGTTAAAAATTAGTGGCACTTTTATGTCACCGACACGACAGTTAACGTGTTAATCATTGTGATGCATAGTTATAAGAGTTATTGCATTTTGATACAATCATGGAAGCTGCTAGGAGGAACTGAGCACCTGGGCATAGTTAACATAACATTTTTTTGAAGTAATGTTTCAAATAACGTGTTATTTTAGTTCACAATTATTTGAGACTATTGTAAAATTATTCTTGTAGATTATATGGACATTATGGGTATTATATTAACATATCAGACTATGTTAAATATATATCTGATAATAAGAAAATTTCTATAGTAAATTGTAATAAATATTACTTAAAACAAAATCTCTTTGTTACATATTATTTCAAGAATTATACTGGATAAATTATACTATTTTATGTATTATACTATTATATATATTATACTATTTCAATTAATTACTTATTACCCTAAATTTCGAATAGAATTGGCATAAGTCTACCGCAGACCAAATATTATACCACCTCACGCGCCGATCTTCACAAATGCGAATTGAAACTAGATACTAGACATTAGCTTTCTCTCAGAAAATTATATCAGGTTGGAAACTATGAAACGGGCGATGCAGCTGAGCACAGGCTAACCAAAAACGCCCGTTTCATAGTTTCCAACCTAATAATTATATTTATCGCCCGATAAATCGCCTTCGTTATCGGTTTAATAATTACACGCGCCGAATTCGCCTTCGCGTGCACTGTGATCTCTACTTGCAGTAATTAAATTACGATTGCAGTTATCGCGCGACAAACGATTCGACGGTGCTATCTGTTTCGTGGAACCGATGCGTAAGGGTTTTGCAAAGGGCACGCGAACTCGGCGGTGTAAAGAAGCGCGAGAGGATTACGTTTGACATAGGTTCAGCAGCGAGTGTCGAAAAACGATTGAAAAAGGAAGGCGAGTTAACAACGCGACAGTCAACCCTTTGCACTCGAAGACATTTCAACTGCAAAATAAATCAACTTGCAACTAAAATCATTTCTCTGGCTTCCAGCGTTTATATTTTATATAACAAAATTGATTCCATGCATATGAAATCGAGTCCCGTAACAATTACACTTTCAACAAATATTTCGATCTCAGCTTTGGCGATGTCTATATAAATAATTTTGGAAGGTGCTGCAACAATTTTAATACCGCCGCCGAGTCGCCACTCGAGCGCGAAGGGTTAATGTACGGTGCTTGTGCCCTAGCTGGGGCTGCTAGCATCATTTTTGAGGGAAACATTAATGCATTATGATCCGTCTAATCTCCGTGCCGCAGGCACGAAAGCGTTTCGCGATCACTCGAAAATCTTTTGTCTCGAAAATTCTGCGCATTCCCAGGACCCTCGAGAGTCGAGCACCGGAATGCCTCGAATATCTTGGAACTGCAGGAACGCTTGGATATTTGTTCCAGTTTCCGCTCCGCTATTCACCCACTCCCCCCCATAAAGTATCTCCGTTTATTTTCTGCTTATTCGATCCCGCGTTCCGTCCGTCGAATTCGCCCCGTCACTCTAATCGGCATTGTTCTAACGAGCATCGCGCCGTCACCGATTCGAGCCACTCGGATCTTACGTCGCAGAAACAAGGGCTGTCTTGAAACGCAAGAGAAAACCTGGGAACAATTAAAAAGAATAAACATCAGTTAAAAACCACGATCCCCGATTTTCATACCTCGCGGTGCTCGATAATTCAGCCGGAAGTTTTTCAGCCGGCCGGCAGTTCTGATATCGGATTACAATTTTCAATCAAATCCGCGGACTATATTAACAGTTCGACCAATTTTTCCGCCAATACCTATCTATTACCTTGCTCTGGATTTAAATAATTTTCCTTTTTTTCTCCCCCAACAAATTGAAATCTGATTTCTTGCCGTTTCGATAACCAATGGCAGCCGATGAACGGCAGATAAAAATGAATTAAAGCCGAGGAGTGGGGCGGCCCGCTCCGTTTATAATAACGTCCATTATTCGCGAACGCCGCGGCGCCGCTTTCAAAAAGTCAATATCGCTCTCATTATTCCGGAAATGTGTGTAATCGTCGAACGGCGAAACGTGCGGGAATAATATATAAAATTAAATCGTAGCGAAATTCGCGGCCCTCGCCTCGCCGAAAGTCGCCGAAACTCGCCGAGCCCTCGCGATCCCCGATTAATTTATCGACGCGCTGGTTGCCCCGATCTCGACGCAGTTCGAAAATTGATTCGAAAACACCGTAATCCGAGTCACCCGAACGGCCACGGAATTGCTCGGCTACCAGATCGCTGCTTCATTGCCACGACGAAAATCACGCGACGGCTGCCACCGTCGCGAATTAATGGGGGGGCGCGGGAACAACGGCGAGATGATAGTGCATCGTGTGGGGTTTCACGCGAGCATGGGAGCCCCGTGCGCGGCCCGCGGTATCGAAGTTCGATCGCTCCTTGGCCGATGTCGCATGCGGTACGCGCGGCACGAGCCTCGCGCTTATGCAAATGTCGGGGAGCCGGGGGCCGCGCGCAATTAGATTAATTAAACATAATTAGTGTTGCGCGGCGGGCGTGCATGATATTCTAATTGCGCGGACGCTTACAGCCGTCACCGTGCGGGGCATTCATTGGCCGGGGCGGACCGCGAGGCCGCGCAAGAAAACGCCCGTCCCGCGAAAACGCGAGTTTGCCGCGAACGGTGACGGACCGTGGACGCGTGTCGCGATTAAAAGCGCGTCCGCCTGCTAATTACCGGCGCGAGATGATCGATGACGGGGGTCTGGTTTTTCGGCGGGAACGAAAATCAAAGTCCACCGGATATATTTTGCGCATCGATTTGGCTGCGAACGGCGCGTAGACGCGAAGCTTAATCGACGCTTGCTTTTCGAGGACCGACCCGCCGTCTACCCGACCGGGATCGATAAGTATTTTCGTACTGCAGTTGTCTTCAAACGTTGACCCGAGAACGCTGGCCAGTCCTCGACGAACATCCTTAATCAACGCGTCTTCGTTTCCACGAACGTCTACCGAGAATTCTACGGCGAACGCGATTCCTCGTTGTCAATCATAGTTTATTATCGCGACTCTTAACACAGAAGTCCAATCAGGCACGCGCACTTTCGCCAAATCTATTTTCTCGTCTCGGCGAATCCACGATGTTGCGCTATTTTGGATATTCGACATTGTTACGGAGATTTTTGGTCGAAATAGCCGCGCTGCGAATAACGCATTTGAAATGATCTCTGGAATAAATATAGAAGGATAAATGTCGGCGTTAGAATCGCAGTGACGTAAGTCAAAATTTCCGAGACTCAATTATTGTTTCTTAAACATATTTATTATTAAAATTTAAGATAAAAGGTAATTTAGAATCTAATATAATTTGAGGTAATTTAAGTGAATATATAATAACTTCACAATTTACTTCACTTGTCTTTTTAACATCTCACCACGTTTAATTTTAATTTCAAGGCATAAATATTTTGGAAAATATAACTCAAGTAACTACGATTCTAATCGAACATGTATCTTAAAAATTTTAATCCCAGCAAAATTTAGAGATAGAACGTTCCCAATCGGGCGCGTTAGCCCGATCTTGTTGAACCCGCTTGGATATTTCAACGCGGTAATGTTTATTCCATTTAGCGAGCGGAAACCAGGAAACCCCCGTGTGAAACTATGTGTTGCAAGACTGCGCTAAAATTTACGGTAGTACTCAATAATTTCGGAGCGAATAGAAAGTTCCGGCTAGAACGCTTGTTACTTTTAAATAAGGATCGACCACACGGAGTGCTCAGCTGCGCCCCGTTCCGTACTTTAAGGGTTAAGGGCGGTTTCCTGAATTCACGGGCGAGAAGAGATTAACACGACGTCCAGATGCCCCCAGTTTCACATGTTGCTACGTAATTGATACGTGCGGAAGTTTGAAGCGTCCCTTAAACGTGAAACATTCGTGCAAGCGTCTTTGAAAGTTCCTTTAATAATTTGTTAGGGAAGCATATTTACGCTGGCAATAATCGTCGATAAATATAATAATCTAAAATAGTATAATTAAAATGTAATAAGTATTATTTATAAGCTATAAGTGTAAAATAGTAGGGATCGAATACTGCACTTTAAAGAAAAGAAACAAAAGTTTAGAAATATATTTTTATAGTAATAATGTCATATTATTATTAAGTATTTTTTCAAATTTTTCCAGGAGTGTGGAGATAGTTAAAAATATTAAAAAACATCAGAATTTCGAATAGTTCATTTTTGTCATTGATTAAGAAATTAATGAGAGATTGAATTTTGTGCTGGTAATAATTATGAAATAAATATCCTTCGTCATGGAATAAATTTTCTACCGGTACCAAAATATTAATAATCATTCAGTCTTTACGCTAACAACAATTACAAAATAAAAATCCCCCGAGAAAAATCATAAGAAATTAGTAAACGATCGATCTGTACGCTAACAGCAATTATAAAATAAAACTCCTAAATTTTCCAATGGAACGCCAAGAAAGTTATAACCGGTCCTCTCATACCTATAAAATAAAAATCCTTCGTGCGAGAGCGAACTTTTCACCGCAAGTGGCCGCAAGAAATAAGCAGCGAACACTGGGAACGATTATAAAATAAAACGTTACAGAGTAAAGTTTCTAACGGAAAGAATCCGAAGAAATTAGCGGCCGATCAAACTTCCTGCCGCGGCGGTTTCCGAAAACAGGAATCCGAGGGACGCGTAACTTTTTCCAATCGTCGGCACCGGCCGACGGTCGAATTTTTGTTGGCGGCGTGGACAGGGCCATCTAACTTTCCTAATTTCCAAAACGTCCGCGTCCAGCCCGGCGTGTGATTTCGCCGGGGCTCGTTTTCCGGGCGATGCTCGAGCCGTCGTCACCTTCCTCTTGGAACACGTATCGGGGGAACGTCCTCGAGGGCCCTCGGCTGGGTAACGAAGCGAATTATTGGCAGCGATGGTCGCCGATCGAACCGATTCCAATTTTCTGGCTGCCTGGCCAGGCCTATATATAATCAGCTTGTCCCCGATATATCATCGTTCGCCGCCGATAATTATTCAAAAGTTTATCCATCGTACGGGGTGACTTCCGGTCGGGGTGTCCGCCACACCGTCGGCTGCGCGACACGCTGAACGATTACGCTGAAAAGTGTGCCTCCCGCGAAAAATGGAAAAACGAGTCTCTTTCTTTTTTATCGATTGACAAGGATTTTATGGATTCATAAAGGAACTGAGTGGCTATTCAGTGGAGTATGATATCAATTAATTTTTAGAATACTTATTTGAGGATTGAAATAAATATCTCGATTTCTATTTCTTGCATTTAATGCACAGTAGATTGTTTTATAAATGGTAAAATGATTAGAAGAAAAATTCTTTCTTTCTAGATTTTCTATCAGAAAAAATTGCTAGAATAAATTTCAAAATATGTTAAATAATTTGATTAACATAATGTTGATAATCTAAATAATATTTCTAAATTATAGCTACCTTCATAAACCTATAATATTTTAAAAAACTATCCTCACCAATGCGCACAATCTAATCGCAGTCAAATCAAATATTAATTTAATAATTTATTTTAATATATATCATTATAATATTTAAGCATCGTTCCGGATCAGCGCGAACAATTACTTGGAATTAGGAGGACCGGGAATTCGATTTTTGCTTGGCGAAGTTCCTCGATCGCGGGCCGCGTGTGCAAGCAAACGAGTTACCCGGCGCATCCCGTTGTTCCCGAGTTGCAGCCAATTGCGTTGCAGCAATTTGATGCGTCGGGTAAGCGCGCCTCCTAGTTCCACTTAACTGTTTACAAACAGTGTTTGATCCCGCCGACTACTCCGTAAGCACGAGCTCGCGGCGCTCCGCGAAGCTAGTTTTACGTATTACTACACTTTTGCCGAGCCGCCGAGGCGAGGCGAGGCGTTGCGATGCGCGCTGCTGCTGCTGCTCCCCCGTAAGCGATTCCCCGATAAGTCTATTTATCGCTGATCACGGAGCACACCGATAATAACCGAGAAAACTGGCGCGATCGCCTCCAGGAACCGAGTTAGGCGAAGCCTGTTAGCGTCCTCGCCTATACCGCCCACCCCGCCCCAACTTTCTTCCACTTTGGTTCCCGTGGCCGCCGGCCGGGCACCTTAAAAAGCGGTTTCGAAGCTTTCAACCCTGTTACGAATTATTCTTCTCAATTTCCGCCGATACTGTCGTTCTCGAACGCGATCGAACGGTCGCGAGGGTCGCTTAAGAATCTTAAAGGTATTAATTGATTTATCGTGTTGTATTTTTTGACGATAATATTTTATGACTTGTTATCAAGAATTTTTACCCCATTGATTCTTTGATTCTTCGTTTACTTTTATTTTCAAATTTTGTTTCGATTTGATAGAAATAATTGACAACCATATTTATAATTTTCACGAAATTGCGAATTGTCCACGAAACGTTCATCACGAGTTTGACTCATTATTACAATGCAAAGTGTTAAATAGTAAATCACAAATTTTATCCATAATATTTCGACGTAAATAATTTCCATGCTAATCACTTCTTATTCAATCATTTGATACATTGATTCTCGCTTGTGTTACACCATTTTGGAAGTAGAAATAACCCTTTAGTAACTAATGCTAACAATTTTCCGAATTTCGAGTGTAGTATAGATTCGAAGCGAATGTTATGTCGCGTTTGTCTCCGTGTAGATCGAGTCAGTGATCAGACAAGTGAATTAGGTTATCCATTAGCAGACAAAGAGAATAGAGGCAGACGCAAACTATGTAAGTAGAATGGGACCGTCCTAACCAGACAAGCAGAATAGGTCAGACGTGGCCAGATGAATGCTTTTAGACAGGTCGCGTTCGAATTAGTATTTTAGGATGATCGTGGTAATGCAGGGAAAGTATACTACTATGATCGAACAAGTGGAATACGGACAATATGGTCAGACAAGGGTATTAAGTATAAGATTATAGACAGAAAAGTATAAGATTGTAGACAGAAAAGTATAAGATTCTAGACAAATAAGTATAAGATTACAGGCAAATAAGTATAAAATTATAGACAAATAAGTATAAGATTATAAATAAATAGGTATAAGATTATAGACATTTAAATAGATTAGGACAGCCATGATCCACCAGTGGATTTGGACAAGCATGGTGAGACGAAGTAGAATAGGACTTTTCTCTGTGGTAAAATTAACCCTTCGCACTCGAGTGGCGACTCTAATATTGTTCCACAACGTCCCGAGAGAATTTTTACATCAACAAAGCTTAGATTTAAAAAATTGTTAAATAGTGAAACGATAACAATTTTTAAGAAATCCTCAAATAGCGAAACTGTAACAATTTTTTAAAAATCCTTAAATAGTGAAACTATAACCACTTTTTAGGAAAAAGGAAAAGTGAGAAAGTGCACTTTGTTATAAAAAATGGAAATACTACGAGCCAGGAAATTGATTTTAAATTTATTGTTAGAACGGCTTCGACTGCAAAGTGTTAAAAAAATGACAGCGATGAGGATAAAACGAGAGCCATAAGGACAAAATGAATGTAACAGTGTCGAGACGAATGCGGTATTGTTCCGAATGATTACGAATCGATTCCCTTTTTCTTCGCCGTACACAGGCGAATATTCGATGGGGGAGAGAGAGAGAGAGAGAGACAGAGAGAGAGGAATAGGCGGATGATGGGAGAGCATGATCGAAGGTCTGGAAAGGACGATCAGCGCCGAATCCCGCGGACTCCTCGGTAATTTTTCACGGCGGCGGGACGCGAGCGTCGATTTCTCAGCCGGCCATAAAACTGAAATTTCTCAGGGCGTCGTTGTTCGATCGTTCCCTGTCCACCCCCGCGCGATATCATCGTTCCTTCTCACGTCAACTCTTCCGGCCCTCCCAGCCGGGATCAGTCTCCTTAAACTTCTCGACATATTTCCGGGACTTCTCTTTACCCTCCCTCGCTGTCTCTCCCTCTCTCCCTCATCCTCTCTCTCTCTCTATCTCTCGCTCTTTCTCTCCGTCACTGTCTCTCCTCTCTCGCTCTCTCCGTCACTGGCTCTCTCTTTCTCTTCTCTCTCATCCCGCCACTCTTATCCACAGACAAGATCGTGATCATGATTTATTTCAAGAGCGAACCGAGGGATTCTTAGATGTTTCACCCTGACGCTGATGTTTAGCGGAAAGTACGCTCTTTCCTGAGCCTGAAGGATGAAAAGCAGTTGCTCTCGAGTCTCCCTGTGCTTATGCCGGTTTTACAAGAACGCACTCGTACAATCGTGGAAAGATAGTTTTGTTCAGCTGCGGAGCAATTGTAATTTATCCAGCATTCAGTTAAACGTATATTTCTTTTGTTTTAATCCTTTGCAACTCGAAGCTATTTTAACTGTAAATCTGAAATAATTTTCCTGTCTCGGTGGTATTTCCATTCTTCGTTATAAAATGCATTTTTATAAAAATTATTATAAAATGCATACAAAATTGATTCTTAGCAACAGTTTCATTGCTTAAGAATTTATTAAATGTAAACTTTGTTGTTATAATAATAATTCAGGAATGTGATAGAATGTAGTGGTGTGTCAGAGTCGCCACTCGAGTGCAAAGGATTAAACAGAGTGGTTCCACCTACTGATATAATTATATCCGCATGTATTGATTCATCGTAGCGTTTTAATTTGATATCTTTGCTGTTTTTCTTTTATTATAAAAATGTTGCATCTTGCTTTTCAGATCTCACTTTATGTGTCAGATTAGACTCGCTTTTATTAAAAATAATGTATTCATATCTGGACATTGATATCCAGTAATTCTGGGTTTCATAAATTATTCGCATCGAATAAACAATTCGCGGCGTATAGAGAGAGTCGTTGACAGGATATCCTGGCGCAGACGGTTCAAAAAGAAGCAAGTATTTATTTGCTCGCAGCGTCTCGTGTTTCAATTCGGAAAGAGAGAGAGAGAGAGAGTGAGAGACATCCACTGAATGCGATTTATCAGCGGCACGCCGCAGTTGCCGCGATGCTGTTTTAATCATAAAAAGCTATCGAGCATTCAACGATCTTCCGAAAGTTCCGCTCCTGAAATTTTCACGCGTACGGCCGACTTCCCGACGATTTATACCGACCGCGGAACTTTTCGCATAAATTCATCGGCCGATCCCGGTGTCGCCGCCGATAGAGCACACCGCGCGAACGATACCCCGACAAAAAGCCTCTGTCCCCTCCCGCGCCGACCGATGATTAAATTTTACCCCGCGCCGATCTTGAGTTGATTGGAAAATCGCTCTCGGTCCCCGCATTATCCTTTCCGTCACGGCGTCGAACGCAATTCGCGCGTCTCGCCGGCGCCGTGCGAACGGCTCCGGTACATTGTTGCGGATAACTAGCTCCAATAACGGGCTCGTTAATCAAGCCGCAGTTTCCGGCGAAACAGTTCGCTCGGAAGCGGTCGCCGCTTTCTTTTTTTTTTCTCTCGCGCTTTTTGCCGAAGCGTTTTGCCCTTCGCACGGAAAACAGCCCTCTCCACGAGTTTTGGAACGTCCGTCGGTGTTATAGTAAATTACAAACTGCCGAGTTCCAGCGTAACTGGAATATTTGATTCTTGAATCGTCTCGAGAAGTCGGGAAACGACGGTGTTCGCTGAACTGCGTTCGACGATGGGTTTACGGATTGGTGAAGTCAGCTGTTTTATATTAGCATATTAATCCCTTGTGATAAAGATTCCACGTACGGTCTACTATATATGGATACTATTAATTTTTTCAGAATTAAAATAAAATTGAATTTTTCTATTCTCAAAGTCGAGAAACGGAAGTAAATAGAGACAATCCAAGAAACAAAAATTATCTGACGGTATTAATTAAAATATTAAGGGCCAATAAGTAATAATCAACGCAAAGAAAGTCGTAGTAATGTAAAAGAACTGGTAGCGCAAGGGGTCAAAGCGAGAATGGGACATTTTGCTCTGATTTCCCCCAGTCTTATTGTTATACTTGAAAACATATCTATTCCTACATCGTCGTATTGTTCCCTACAGCTTCCATGTTGCTTTCATGCATGCGAGAGTAACATTTCGGCTTGCCTTCGTAGACACGAAGAATTGTTATCTACGTGGATGGAAAAAAATAATATCTGAACATAGCCTGAAAAATAAGGCAAGTAACATATATTTGAAAATTCGTAGATGTTAGGTTGGAAACTATGAAACGGGCGTTTTCGTTTAGTCTGTGTACAGCTGCTACGCCCGTTTCATAGTTTCCAACCTAATATATAAACGCTTTTAACACATCAGAAAATCTCCAATTGTTTCGTAGAATTTCTGAAAAGTTATTCTATTTTACATGAATTCTCCTATAATACAGACTCTGACAAAATTCTTCTAAAATACGATCTGTAGCATTTTGTCCACAATTCCAACCAATTCTGATTTTCTAAAAATTCTTTTACCACTGTATAGGAAGTCCGTGCTTCTAACTCCTCGTGAAATCTCCAACTGTTTGTTATAATTTGACGAAAGTTATGCTTTCGTAAAAAGCGTCCTACGCTGCGGACTCGTACAAAATCTCTAGTTTGACAGGATTCCGACCGGTTGTACTTTTTTGAAATATTCATCTGTAAATTCTATAGCAAAGTGGCGTTTCTAATTTCCGAGCGAAGCTCGAATTGTT
The DNA here is from genome assembly GCF_028453695.1 of Augochlora pura. Taxonomy (NCBI): domain Eukaryota; kingdom Metazoa; phylum Arthropoda; class Insecta; order Hymenoptera; family Halictidae; genus Augochlora; species Augochlora pura. The sequence continues at coordinate 29,426,243 of NC_135781.1, forward strand.
TTCCATCGGTTATTTATTCGGCATCGTAATTCGATCAGTGGACATTGTTCACCTCCGCCCGAAATCTTTTCCTTTTTTTCGAGCGATCGCAACGATTTTTCGGTTTCGCTCCGGCCTGTGTAAGTTCCGGGGGGGGGGGGGGGGGCGTTTTCCGAGCTTTTTCGACGCGTGAATTTTACTAGCCCGCAGCCCACATGCCCGGCCCCGCTCAGCCGACCCCGCCACGCTATTTCCCAGCTTTTCGCGGAAGATCCGATAACGCGATACAATTCTCTTGTGACGAGAAATTGTATCGACAATATTGCCCGGTCCGGGGTGAAGGGGGGGGGGGGGGGGGGGCTTTCGTTTCAGCCGTCCTGCCATCGGGAAAATACTCGAAAACGCGTTTCTTTCGATAACGCTTTGGAAAATCCGACGATCCATGACGTTCGAACGCGCTACGAGCGGAGTCGTCCGCGCTGTTCGCAAATCTTTTTTCAAAAACTCCGAAACCATTCGCGAACAGGTTTACGATTCTACACGGTGTACGATGGGGTACCGGACAAGCTGAGCACGTAAATCATGGCGTCGGCCTACAGTTTCAACGCAAAGAGTTTTTAAATTAAATATGTTTATTGTTATATCAATAGGGTGGACACTTCGTTGCGAAGAGCATTGTAATGAGGATAATAATTATTCATGAAATGTGTATTTTATGCATTTTTGACGAGATTTACTATTTTAGAGATGTTAGAAAGGATGTAAGATTTTATTTTGATATTATTCGATAATTCGAAGTATTATTGACATTATTAAAAGAGAACATTTTATTATTAAAGGAAGACATTTTATTATAAAGAAGAAATTTTTTAATTCTCAAAGAAGACATTTTATTATTTTTAAAAAAGACATTTTATTATTTTTAAAAAAGACATTTTCTTATTAAAAAAGGACATTTTCGTCCGACTTCTTTTTTCGCGATCAACTTCGAGTTTTATTTCACGCGAAAGTCGGCAGTAATAGTAACAATGGTGGCAGAGGGTTTAAACGACGTGGAAGAATTGCAAGAGAAATTGAGAGAATGGCAATAACGATTGGCATTGATGTGTAAGCAAGTTAAACAGTTCTAATGGCCGAATAGCGTGCGACGTGCTGCACAGCGAGAAAAGTAAAATATCTCTGGTTAGAAGCCGGCGCGCAAAGCAGCAGTTTTCTGCCGTTCATAATACACGAACGTTCGCAGAGATTAATCATCTTTAAACATTCGGCGCGGTCGAATTGCGGAAAATTCGGTGCCATTGAAAATTTCCGGCGTTCTAACGAGGTTTCCATTTCGCTCGATTTAATTTCGGCTCGAACCAAACAGCGATCTTAATAAAGCGAATTTCGGGCTGTTTAATTCGTCTTTATTAATCAAATCGCGACAATTCGCGTTTATATAAAGCTTCGACATTTTCAATTGTACTCAATTAGTTCGAATCGCTAAAATACACCTAAAATATTTCTCGATCCTCGAACACCTGTAACTTCGTGTACGCTAATCTTCCGACATTCTACCTTCGCTCGTTTCGTAGGTTAAAATCTCTACGTTCTCTTATCTTCTAAGAGACCTTCTCGCAGAAGTAGAACGAACCATAACAATTTCATAAATTTCTGATACTTCCAAAGAGAGAGAGAGAAAGAGAGAGGAATCAACCAAGAGACCCTTAAAAACTAAGCGTCACGCGGCCAACGAATCGCAAACAATTTCTTTTCGCTAAGAAAGCGCACTCGAACGGCGAGAGACGTTTAAGGGGAGCCAATAATCTTCCCGATGGAGACAGGAATGGACGAGTTGTAAGCGAGATCGGTAAGTGCCGACGGAGATAAATTCCGAAAGTTCTTCCACCGGGAGGAGAAAGAGCGCGCGCGAGATAGAGAGAGAAGGAGAGGGGGGATCGCCGGTAAAAAACGTGAAAAGAATCGCGATAAAGGATTGTTTATGGGTCACGTTGCGCCGCATCGATGGACGGCCGGCTGGAAGATTACGATTGGGGAAAAAGATTACAATCAACGTCGTAAGAAGCGCCGAGAGATCGTTATTTACCGACTCGGCCGGATGGGATATAATCGATCCCCCCACTCCCTCCCCTTCCTTCCTCCCAGCTCGCGCGCGTTCCCTCCCTCCTCTCCGCCGGGCTCTTCATCATACTTTTACGAGGCAAGGATCTTCCTCTATTTTCCGGGACGGGAGGTTCGTTTCCAGTTACCCGGCCGAGACAAACGATCGAAGGAATCCCGTTTAATTGCTCGGCTCGCAGCTCCCGGAGAGGCCGGTTCACCCTTCCGATCCTTTTCATTCCGCCCATCGACGCCGAAGTAACTGCCAAACAACCTCTTATTTGTTCCCGTCGTTTCGACGGGAAGGAGAACGGGACAGATAGGGGGACGAAGAAAGATAGACGGAGCAAGATAGGCATATACTGTAAGTTAGAGAGAGCAAGATAGACAAACAGAGCAAGATAGGCAGAGAAAGAGAGAGAGAGAGAGAGAGGAAGAGAGATAGTCGCGATTCTCTCGCTACCGCGTTTAGGCTGCGCAGGGCGGGGCTTCAACAGGCCATCGATGCTTCCTTATTAACCCGTTAAACAAGCGCGACTCTTCCTCTCGCGGCTCGATCCACGATCCATTGTTATTTTCCGCGATGCAAGAGTATGAGACGTTACTTTTGTAGCCGGATGGGTCAATTGTCTAATTCTTGAGTTGTACTTCCCGGGATGGCTGAACAGTTTGCAATCAGGGCTGCTGTTATCCTTCCACAATTATGAAAAATTCTTTAGCTGTGGTTTGAAAGTATATTGTATGCATCTCTGGGAGATATGTACAGTTCGAGAGAGTAGAAACATTGGAAGCTGTTGGTGGACCTAACTTGGTAACATTGTTACTAGTCTGTGGATTTTATGCGTTTATGATAGAGAGTATATGATAGTTAAGGAAATTAAAAGATTGATAGAATTTAACGTTGGAATTCGCTGGAATTATTAAGCGTTTGAAGTCGAAGATTTCTATCTTCTTACCAATTTTTCTTGTAGATATAGTAGTATAAAAATTGTTTAAAATTGCGGTGTAACAAATTTTGTTGACACCTCTGAGTTGAAAATAGAGTGAAAAAGGTAAAAGAAAGAAATTTCTGCTTGTCCTACAATCTATTACAAAATTATTTTTTATATTATAAAATATTTCTTATAATCAGTGAAAAGAATTTTTATTTCCCATGAAGATCCACAGTCTAATTATTGCGAATAATAAAGGATTCCTCAAAGCATTCCTTCTTCCAATTTTTCCCCCTCCGATTGATTTCGAAATCATAATTAGCAAAGTCTCGTCGTTTTAACAAAATAAATCAAATTTTCCCCCGTCGAACGATCATTCTTACAAACCTAATTCGCTCAACGGAGAACACTCGGTTTGCGAAATTTCGGTATTGGCCGAACGCCGAAACGTCCGTCTGTTGACCGTAGTGGCTTAATTAACAGAAAATCATTCCGGGGCATTCCGCGTTTCGGCGTTCGATGAGATCGAAGCCCGGTGCGGTTAATTCGCCGGGACAATAGCCCCCCCGCGCCACTTGTACACTCTCGAAATTTATGTGAAAGCCGGGGCGAACGGCTTTCAGCCGAAAGAGGCAAGACAATCCCGGCTGGAGGATGGATCTGCCGAGCCTGTTGAAGAGATATATATACTACGCGAGCGCGCGCGCGCGCGCGGATAAGTGTGTCTGCTGCCGGCCTAGGCGTAAAATATTCAAGCCCCGACGACTTTCGACGTGTCGCGATAAATTAAGAGCGAATTTTTATTATTCTATCTAGTCCGGCCCCGCTTGTTCTCTCACGCTTGGAGGAACGATCGAATATATTCGCGAACATCTGCCGTGAAATACTGCCGCTTTAAGGCTCTACAAATATTTATGGTTTGTTTCACCGCGCTCTAATTCGGCGATTCCGAGCTTCGACACGTTCGCCGCCGAATCGCGACGTATACGAATTTATAACTGCGAAGTAGTTCAACCCGTTCCTATATTAACACGACTTGATACTACTGGCAACCTGTTTGTTAAGATATTTAAACGAAGTAAATTAACAGGTACACTGCAGACTCTATGCATTCAAATCGCAGACTTTAGAAACGTCAAAGTATTAATTTAATTACATTTATCGAACAAAGAAAGCACATACAATTTAATTTATATATCTTACGATTGAAGCAAACAATTTCTGTCTTGTATAAAAATCAGTAAAATTTCAATAACTATATTAGTTTTAAAAGGAACTAATACTGTCACCCACGTGTGACCGACGCGATAGCCAATTTTCTGTGAATCATATACAGTGCCGGAAGAGTATAGTACGTGCAACTTATTTAAAAATAATTCCATAAAAATTAGTAAATTTTGTCGCGTTCCATTATAAATAATCGCGATAAGGAAAATTGTGAAATCAGCGACGCCGAGCGGTCTAACAACTCCGGCGTTGATTGGAGACGAAGAGGACTCGATCGAGACAATTATCGACAGTCGAATCATGCTCGGAGGCCGCCTCTCGCGAAAGTTACGGATTAACGAGGTCGGAGAGCAGTCGGATATGTGGAGATTGTCGCGAGACTGTAGTCGGCGGATCGTCTAAGCCCGATGGCTGATTAGACATTAACTAAGGGTGGGGAGGGGAGGGGTGGGGAGGGGAGGGAGCGGCTGCGGCAGGACTTAATGGGATATAAGCCGACGAATTGGAACGCAAGAGCTGGAAATTAGAAAATTAGCCAGGCGCACTATTCGTCGGGGAGTCGATCGGCTCGTCGTCGTCTTCCGGAATATCGGCTCGTCCTCTAACCTTTCGCTAATGCCATCGGGAATATCGATCGTCGGACCCCTTGTTCCGCCATCCTTGACGACTTCACTTTTGTTTCCGTGCGAACAAAGGAATTCCGCGAAGGCGCCATTGTTTCCTTTCGTTTGTAACAAAATTGAAAATTGCCATACTATTAGGTCGGCCAATAAGTTAAGATTATATTGACCCTTTGCACTCCGTTGTCTCGTGACATTGTGATTCCAGTGATTCCAGTATATCACTGGGCATTAAAATTTATTAGCGAGTATGGGGAATTAATTTATTATAGTACAACTTTTTGAGTAATGTACATTTCTCTGAAAAATGAAATTAGAAATTATAAAATACTGAGATATTCGAGATTTTGATTTTCGAGAACAGAGAATACGTTTATGAGTATAGTCGATGAACATTAGATTGAACAATATATAAACTATTCGAAATGTGGGAGGATAAAAGACAGAACTCTATTGTTTCTTGTGACAGAAGACGTCAAAATACTTATTATTGTAAAATATGCAGTAATCAGCCTGAAATGCATATTGGGGAATGCTTTAAAATTGATCATACTGCACAAAATAATATAAAACAAAATGTTGATTTGCAAATATTTCTCGATGTCTACGAATTCATATAAATATTATTATAATATTTTACTTCGTTCCAAATCTATACTACAAATATAATATAAAGTAATATAAAGTATAATATAAAGATCCATAAGTGCTGGTAGGTAACATCAATAATGGCGCAGGGTGCAAAGGGTTAATTAAAAATTGTCCCACTTATCGTATAATTCCCTATGCATGGTGGAATATCTTTTAACCCGTCTGAAGAAGTTGAAGTTACTCATAGCTACATAGTTTAATATTTGACTTAGTTGGGGATGCTATAAATCAACGGTAAATACGTAAATAAGCGCAAGCAAAATATTTCTGCAAGCCAAAGCGCATTAACAAGTTGTTGACACTGTCGTGATTAAGGTTGGATAATTCTGTACTACTGTGAATTTTGATCTTTCATGACGGTATGTACTGTGCAACTTTGCTTTTAATTTTCTTTAAAATCGCGTGTTTCAATGTGTTCATGCGACTTAACAAGTTTAGTGCCACGGTTCTCGCATATCGGCGACGCCAACGTTTCATTAGCTTTCGAAATTCATTTTTCCTTGCAACATGTTGCGCAAAGCGAATGTTCGCTCGACTTTTAAAATATCCAAGAATTAAACTAACATTTAATGCGATAAATCCAAACTTCCTTGTTTCTGTTTTATTAATTAAATGGCTATGATATCGCGGGGATTCGTGGTTGACAATCGGGCACTTAACAAGGTAACAATGCGAATACCTGCCATTATAGCGTCAGCTTAATTAACATAGTGACGTCGTTGTAGTATATTGTAATAATTTGCGACTTATAATAAATGACAAATAAGAGCGTAAACTTTTTCAATTAAAAAATAGAGCTAGAAATATCATTGTATACACTTCTAAAAATTTAAAGACAGTCTCGCAAAATTAATTTCTTAAGCTCGGCTGAATGAAAAAACTCGGCTAACGAAAGGGTTAAACTGCGTCGAAGGACAATAACCGCGTCTCCCAAAATGACGAAAAGCGATTCAGTAAGTAATCTTCGAAAGTTCGCGGACAATTGAGTTGTCACTGCCAAAGTGTTCGCAACGGGTCCCGCGAGAGCGGTTGAAAACGTTACAAACGGGGAACCGTCGCGGATCATTAGCGCCGCCTAAATTCGACGGGCGGTTTCCACAGGGTCAGAGAGTGTCGCGTGAACTCTATGGTGTATAAGTCGGCGCAAAACTAATCGAAGGATTACGGATCCTTATCGGCGGGATTAAAGCCGCGGTAGCCGGGCCGTGCACGTTCGTCGAACAGGCTCGCACACGGAACGGCAATCGATTCTGCGGCGTAGGCGGCCACGCAAAAAACCTGCAAGGTGTCGCGGGAGCACGGCCTTTTCTGATTACGGACCGGTGCCGGCGATCACCTGCTCGCCCCGCGACCGTACGAGCAAGTTTGATTACTTTTCCTGCCGAAGGGAAACGCGACCATTGCCGGGACTAATTACGCGAATTGCGCCGGATTGTTTCGCCAGGGTGAGCCGGTAATTTATTCGAACTCGCTAATGGGGCCGGCGAAGGGCCGGCCTAGGGCTCCACCTGGAATTATCGGGGCCTTGAAAGCCCGCGGCGAAGGTGAGCATCGATCGCGTTTAAATATTTAACCGGAACCGAAGCGTATCGGCGAGCGAATGCGATTCTTCTCTGCGACTTTCGAAGGTAGGGGAGCCAATTACGGTGCCCTTTTGCGGACTCGAGGAGTTTTCGGTGTTGAGAAGAATTTTAGAAATTTTATAAACTTCCCGTGGCACAAGTTTTAAATCTCCTTTCGAGATTTAGAGAAAGAGGAAAATTGTTCTGGAGCGAGTTACTGTGTGCCTGGGATCAGTTACTGTGTCTCAGTTGTTATGTTTTCTCCTGAATAACATGTTGCAATTATTGTGTCATCTTCCTGAAAACTGCTTTAATTACTGTGCTTTAAACAGCAAGCCTCAATAAATATGCTTAATAAAAATTTAATATTTAACAAATTCTTTAATAAACCTTGCTTTTTCTACAAAAAATGTCATATCATAATAAATCCTTTTAAAGGTTTACATTAAGAATGACTGCTTCAACAAAATTTCACATTTACATTTCTCCTCTTTAGAAATGCGGCAGAAATCATTTGAGATTTGAGGTTATGTATTCCATTGAGGTTACAACGTTATGTGCGCTGGTAAACAGCACAGTAATTATCGTATCGAATGAAAAATAGAAGCACAGTGAATATATTACTGAAATTGAAACCGAGAAATACAAATTCAAATAATCAATCACTGTCTTTTATTCTGTAACCTTAATACGTTTCACCACTACAATGAAGATTTTTATATGCTGCCTAGAACAATTTATTTTACTGAATATTGATGAAATAAATAATAAATTAATTTCAAATAACAAAATTAGATATACCCAATACGATAATTATAAAGTTAATGCTTGAAAATAAACCGAAAGCCCAGTACTGGCTAAAGTAAAGGCTACCGCACAGTAACCGGTCCTTAATAGTGAAATTCGATTGGTACACGAGTGTCCATTAAACTGTCGGGCACAGCCCGACCCGAAAACGTAGTTTCGAAAGATCCGTGCCGTGCCCGTAATGCGCAGGGGAAATGCGGCGACCGGTTTCTTCGGTCGAGTAAATGTATTCATATTCGTCGAAACCGCGATAATCGCGCAGCGGCTACCTTTGATTGATATTTCGTTCGCGTGATCAACTGTGGAAGGGTGCACCGAACGGGGACGACGACGACGGCGACGACGACGACGTCGACGTCGAGTTAAAGAAATAAAAGTCGCTTCGACGTCGAGCCACTCGATCGTTGCCAAGTTCCTGAAATTCTGGGCTGAATGCTTTCGGTATAATCGTCCCTGCACAATTCGCGGTCTGGATAGATTAAACTACGTTCCTTGAGCTTTAATTGGAGCTCTAAAAAGTTCAAATATCTCCACGGGAAGGCATTAAATAACGATTCTCTTAGTAACCGGCCGGCTGCCTTCTGGCTTTCCGGGCGATCCGTCACGATTTCGCGAGGGTAAGGCCTTTTAACCGGTTAGCTGTTGCTAGTTCTTTGAAGCATGCTATCCGACGCAGATACTATACGTAGACAGTGTTTTCGGAGTGATTTATATTTGTTTATTTGATCGTTTTATTTCGTCTTGGACTTTGAATATTCGGAGTGTTTTAAAACTGAAGAATGTATTTTAGTTTTTATTTAAATTGGAATTTAATGAGGAAAGTATTAAGTATTAAAGTATTTACGAGTATACTCGTCGCTAGTATACTTGTTAAAGCAAAATTAAAACTGTACCGAAATTTTGATCTGTAAAATAGTCAAAGTACTTTTTATAATTATTTAGGTATTTTTAAGTACTTTTATAATTATGTTTACAGGTACTTGACCTAATTAAAATAATAATGATGTAAACGTAATTATAATAATAATAATAATGTAAAGGTAATTATAATAATAATAAACATGAGACATTCTTCGAGCGTGAATTTGAGCAATCGTGCATGAACAATGTCGCGTTTCAATCTCGGAAATGGTTAACAAATTGGCGACGGCTGACAACAATCGCCGGCGATTTATTCCGCGCGCGGATACGAACGGGCCAAGAAATTTGCACGGTACGTCCTAAAATGACTGCTTTCGGTGGAATGTTGTTCGGCGGCGGTCCCATCCGTCCGGATTATTAATCGGCGAGATGCTGCGGCAGACAACCGGTCCTGTTAATTAGAAAGCGACGGTGTTTATCGCCGGCGTGGCAGTCCATCTTCCACGTTGATACGCGAGAATTAATGCATCGCGAGGAGGCAGGCTCGAAAACATTTGCCGGCGTACACGCCTTAAATCCTTATCTAGGATCGACTGTCCATAATGGTGATATTATCCACGGAAAGGGGACACGCCACGGGGTCGTGAGTCAAGTGTATAATGTGGGTAGCGTTGATAAACGACTGGGCCCGTAATGGTCTCCTCCCCTCCCGGCGACCAGCGCCGCCAGCCAGCCACAGCCCACCCCCTCGTTAAGATTCGAAATTTGTATAATCGAACGGCGTGTTTGCCCAGCCGAGGAGGAAAAAAATGTCCTCACCCTCGCGGCAAGGACCGTCATTTCCCTCGTCAACTGGCGAGAGATTCCGGTCGCGTCCGGCTGTTATTGCAACGCGGACGTTCCTTTTTTCCTTTCCTTTTTTCCAGTCGCGAGCGCGCAAAAACCCGCCGCGGACTCTATGAAGCAACGGTTCAGCGACGGGAGGATCTCATTTTACGAGCACTGTCTCGGACGACATTTATTTGAAAAATGAAAGTTCCGCGGCTTATGGAAATTGACTCGGTAAGGCGGGAGATTTTTGATAATTTACTAGGGTCGTTCACGTACAATTTATTGGGACAATTATGTCTATCCCCCTCCCCCTCGCGCGGACCTGATTTATTTTACATGCTCGCGAAGAAACTGGTTCTTGGAAAGTGCTCCTTGGGAACTGGTTCGACCAGGAAACGGACTACAAACTGGTTCGACTGGGGGACGTACTGGATTATGGTTCAAGTAGGGAACGTACCGGATCACGGCTCAACTAGGAAATGTACTAAATCCTGAATGTTCAACTATGAAACGAAGCTAGGGAATTAGAACTATTGAATAGTCGTAAGCAAGTATTAAGAAAGAGGTTAGATCTCAAAAATTAATTTGAAACTAGGGAAGTGACTGGAAACTAAGTATAGTTTAAGTTGAGCACTATAGAACCGTAAATTAAATCTCGCTGAAAAAGTACTGAAACTGAAGAAATCACGTAAAACTTAAACTACTAAAAACAATTAAGAAAGACCTATGAAGCCAGTTAATATTTAAACTATAGAAATATTATCATAATTTGACGATATGAAATCACGCGTAACTATATCGCAGAATGAGCGATTCCGATCGATTGTAAGACGAACGCAACATCCTTTGGGGATTGAACTTCACAAGGCGCGACGTGACAGGCCGAAGGGACAAGTGAAAGGGCCGCCGCGCAGTTAGGATTTGCGTCCGGTTCGCGTGGCGGGAGGGGCGCTCGAAATCAGTTTATCGGCCAATCGTGGATGTGGCTCGACTTTCGGCCGAGTAAATAGCGCCTACGCGTCTAATAGGAGGTCACACCTCGGCTTAGGGTAACGAGCTATGGGGGAGGACTGGAGAGCAGGGGGTTAGGGCGGTATTCCCTCTCGTCTGCGACAGAGAGTGTACACAGAGAGGCATTCCGGCCCGCTTGGAATTTCCAACGCAACCTACGCGATACGACGCGAGACGAGGTGAGACGAGGCGAGGCGAGGCGAGGCAAGGCAAGGCGAGGCAAGGCGATGCTATATCCTCCTGCGGGATTTGTCGAGGCAAGGAGAACACCGTGGCCCGAACTCGGCGACGACTCGAGTACGAAACGAGTTTCACTGAATTCGAAGCGAAATAATACCGCCAAGGTCTCGTCGTTTCTACGAGCAATTCCGTCTAAGACCGAGGCTCCGTCTTCCGACTTCCTCTCCCCGAAGAAACTTTAAGGTCGTTCCGATTCGATCCCCGTATCCCGTGTCTTAGACGCGCTGCCAGTCCCGCGACTTCACCCGGCCTCTATCCCATCGAAATTATTATAACGAGGCCGTGTTTTGAATGACGTTTCCCTCGAGCTGTTCTACGAGCTCCGCGAATTTTTCCCGACGATGTTCCGCAGACTACTCGTTCATCTCTGACTATAATACAATTCTACAAGTGACTTTGTGGCGACTATCTCCGACATTCGCCCAACAGACGAATTCTTTTCTCGAAAGCTACCTAAGACCGTCCCTGTTTCTATATATACGCCGAAACCGTCGTTTCACCCTTATCTAAGGCAGGGCCCGCTAGAAAGCCTTACTGACGAGTTCACTAGCGGGCCTGGGACGAAACAGCTCTCCCCTCTCCTTTCCGCTCCTCGCTCTAATCCACAATTTCTTAGCGCGCCACAACTTAGACGCATCGTTCGCTTTGTCACGACTTTTACTCAATTATTGAATCCAGGTTTATAAATTTGTAAAATATATATACTGGCGCATCGTTCACTTTGTTCACTTTGTTACTTTATTATCGAGTTCAGAATTCTTATATTTGTAAAATTAATCCGATATTGGAAAGAACGTTCGCGCAATTATTCGTTTCGCCCGATCTTCGACGGTCCGTCCGGCGACACGCGGATCCGTATAAACAATTAAAGCCAGATAAGTTCCACGGCTCGTGATTTCGCTGCAGTTCCGCAGGTAGTTAGCAGGCCAGGTACACGGCGCCGGAAACCGCCCCCGCGGGGGCCGTAGATGACCAACAGTTTAACCAGAAATCCGATCAGTTTGTCGACGTAGTTTAAGCACTCGGCTGCTCGTGTCCCCGGCAAATATTAGATTGCAGTTCCGGCGCGGGCTTAAGTAGCCGCAGTATTTATGCCCGCCGTCAAAGCTGACAGTGTTCACGCTTGATCCGGATATCGTTGTTAAAAAATAGGAGCACCGTGTAAACAAGAAATCGGAGTTTTAAAAGCGTTAAAATCGGAGCAGGGTAAAAATGTGTTGGAGTAGAGTGGATGCATTTTTTGTTATTCATATTTCCTTACTTTCATTTAGTGATAATTAGTGATAAACGAAGCATCGAACGAGCAATTTTATCGTTTCTATTAAATAACTAGAATCAATGAAAGAAATCATTTTCTTATATATCATAAAATATTTCTAGTAAAGAAGCTACATATAAAGCTGTCTGTTTTTCTTAAAATAAACCTAACTATAGAAAGCTGAATTTACTAATAAAAGATACGAAAATACGTAGAATTACCAGAAAACATCAGATAAAAAAGAAAAGATTAATAGAAAAACAGAGCGCGGTGTAAATAAAGGTTGCGGCGAGAAAGATAAAACGGGAGAAAGCAGAAGCAATGAAGAGGAACAAATTACAGTAAAACTCCATTTATGGGAACTCGGCGGGAGACATCCGGTTCATATAACCGGGTAGGTTCGCATAATAGGAGTCCGCCGAGGACCCCCGCTGCTTGGAACTTTGCGTTCAAATAAGCACGGTTCACGTTCGGGTAAGTAGATTCAATCCTGCGTCTGTTCGCGAAACCGGGCATCGACGAGAACTTCGTTCGCATAAATGGCGGTGCTCTACTGTAGAAGCAAAAATAAGGAAATTGGAAGAGAAGGGAAATACGGGGAACGCGGGGAACGGGGTAGGCATGCGGGAACAGTGCGAGAAATAAGGGAAAATAAGTAAAACAAAGTAACTTCTATTTTATCATTATCATTGTATATTATAATATATATTGTCGGCTGTGTAAAAACTGAGAATTCTCCGAGCATCTTCGTTCTCAAATTTAAAGACTCGCAGGACGAGAAACCGAAGTCGGAGCATCGTTAAAATTATATCGGAACAATTAGCTTCTCCGTCGCGGATCGAAACGCGACAAAGACCGGCGAGAATATCGTCGAGCTGAGTGCTCGCATAGACATCGGTACGACTTCCCATCGTTGTAAATCGCTCGAGATTAATTAACACGCGGCGAGCATTTCCGCGAGGCGAAAGTCTTCGGTAAGCAGCCAAACGGAAAGCTAATTGAAATTTAATAAACATTCCGTTGCACGATTCAGGGTCCATCAACGGGGAAAATGAAATTCTACCGCAATTTTCCTGGATTTGCATAAAGTTCCGCAGTCTATTAATTACCACATCCATTCCGCTTCCGGAATATAAAGCGGAGAGAGGACGCAGACATTTTTCCAGCTAGATCTCGTCTGGCCGAAGAGATATCGAGCAGACGTTCGCTGTCCATTTTAAGGAGTGGGGGGCATGGTCGCTTTTACAGGCTTCGAGTAAGTAAATAAGTGGGTAACCAACGTGCCTGTCGCGGGGCTCGCACTCTGACTGGAGGTTAACGAGGTTCGGCACTGCTTCTGGCCGTCGCCGTTAATGCGCCGCTCCCGTCTGAGAGTTGGTAATTGCGTTCATCGACGCGTTGACGGCTCGATCGTGTCCCTTGGACCCCGGCCGGACACCGCGCAGACCGCGGGAAAAACCTAATTTCGCAGGTGTCACCCTTTGACCGGAATTTCACGGCGCCTTGACGCGTCGGCCGGATGGCCCGATCCTCAAAGAATAAATCGATCGCGGGCGGCTGAACGGGGGAACACCTTCGGGGCCGCTCGTCGGGCCGCGATTTAAACCGGCGAAAGTTCCACGGGCGCAAGAACCCGGGCGCGAAGAGGAAAGTCCCGGGTTTAAATCAGATCGAAATACCTCTCGAGTCTCGGAGTTAACGAGATTTCGGTCTGGTCTCGGTTACAGTTAGGGTGTCGCGGTTTCCCGGCTACGAAGACGCGGCCCTCCCGGCTTTAACTGAGCGTGCCACCCTTGGCGACGACGTTTTAACTAGAAAGACCATTTGAACATTCATGAACCGGTTCCATTGAGCTGCTCCGGCGGCCGGTCGCGCCGCAGTTTCGCCTAAACTTCTGTCTTATCATGCCGGAGACAATTATACCGCCGCGTCGCGACGCTCGGCGCCGGATCGATCGGTTTACGCAGACGATCGCGGCCGCTTCAGGGAAACTGAGATTCCTGTGAGTAAATTTCGGGTGGACGATCGCGGAAGCCATCTTGGATTTCCTTATTATCTGTATCGTATTTCAATCGTTCAGTTAACAGTCGGTTTAGTGTCGTTCCTTACGTTTAAACTAAATACTGATAATTTGTATTTTAAGATGCATTTATTGAAATTGTAATAAGTCACTCGAAGCAGCTCGAACGCTTTAAGACACTCGCTCTTCATCATTCTGCTTTTTGTACCAGGAAAATCCCTATAATATTAACTCTTTGCACTCGAGTGGTGACTCTGAGGCACCGTTCAAGATTGTTGCACCATGTTCTGAAAATATTTGTACATTGTAAAGTCTGTTTATTTTTAAAGAACTGTTCAAAGTATAACTGTTATACTCACTCAATTTTGTGTGCATAAATAGTACCAATCAGTTGTAGAAAATGCAGATACTGTAGGTCATCCAAAATAAGTTTAAACAAAGAGTTAACCTCTTGTACAGTAAATTTATATTTAACATACGACAATCTTCATAACAATTTAAACATTAATGATGGATGGGTAAACTTCAATTTAAGAGACTAATACATATTTAGCAGGTTCCAATTCTTTATAACGATTTTGCCAGGATATTATATGTCACGGAGCTAACAAACGTATAGCTTAAGCATTCACTAGGAAATATATTTATCCGGTCGAGTCGACTCCTTGTTCATTAAGAAGCCACATAACCTGACATAATCCAGAAAACGAATCTCGCAACGACGGTGATAACTCCTTTGTCGCGGCGCGGCTGCTTAAAAAGTAAAAACACGCGTTCCCGCGGCAGATTGAATTCGAAACGGTGTTTCCCGAGCGCGGCGCGCGACATTCCGTATTCTTTCACTTTCCGAGGGGTTTCGCCGGGACGCATAAAGGACCGCGCCGGGCGGCGTAACAATTACGTCCGGAAACTCGAAAAGTTCCCGATATACAGCGGCGAGTTGGCTCGTTATTCTCGGCCGAGCCAAGATTATGGGACGCGATGTAAAATCTGGCCGCGGAGGGCTTGCGGAAAACTAACGAGGCCACGGTGCTAATCTCCCCCTTTATTAATCCCCGGATAGATCAAAGGGGGTTTGGACGGGGACCGGTGCGCGCGCGCGCGCTCGCTCGCTCGCCCCGGACCGGCGAAAAGTCGAGATTTTTCAACGTCGGCCGAGGAATATCGAGTCAAGCCTCTATCCGGTCGCCTCCGCTGGCCTCTTCCACCCCCTCCTCACCCCTCCCTTGGACCAACGAACGGAGCCTTCCTTTTGAATAGCCGATTAGCCTGGGCTCAATTAAATCACCGTAAACGGATTCAATGTCTCGAACAAAAGAGCCGAGAGATGCTTCGTTCGATCAAGCGTGCATCCCTGACGGAGTCTTTGTAGATAGACCGCCCGTCCCCCCCCTCTACCCTCCCTGGCCTCCGCACCAGCCGACCCCGCCGTCACGGCGCACCGTCGGAAATACTTCTTGTACTCCTTTATACTCTTTATCCCCTTTTCCCCCAGAAAGTTTTTCACGAGAACCCTCCGCTGCCTTCGGTACACGGAGTCGAATCTTCCACCCGGGAACATTTAATCCCTGTCTCTGAACCGGACGGAACGGGGCCACCGATACGGGGGTGTATTGTCATTTCGGGCAGAATGCGCCCCCGGGCCACGTTGAATTTATTTTGAATCGACGTTAATCGGCTCCGATAAGGAACAATTAAGTCCGCGTCGTCGGTTCCTGTTAACCTGTCCCGTGACATCGTAACAGATTTCATTGGATGATTTCGAACGTAATCGTCCAAGTCTGGACGAGATTCTTTAAATCGAAGGGAAATTCTACTCTGCAATTACCAATATTTATTTATTTATTTATTCGCTTATTCGTTTGTTTGCTGGTGAGATACTTTATTAAAACCGAAGCTAATATCTTGGGAAAATCAAAAGAAAATATATATAAAATAAAAACTGTGCTTGATAAGAGAATTTTGTTTCGTTTCAACAAAAGACTGTTATTTATAGTTTTAATATTAAAAGGTATTTATATAAAATTCTGTTATTTGCACGCCGGATATATCAGTCATTCGTCCATACCAATCATCATATGGCTGTTGAATATATCCGGCACTCGTGCCGAAAGGGTTAATTTCAGAGAATAATCTATCAGGGTGCGACAGCAAATTCAGATCGAAACATTGTAATTCTCGGTCCCCTGATTCATGGAAACCGAAGCGCGGAGAATGTCGCGTCGTCGACCGGCGTATTCCTCCGCGAATTTATACGTCGATTTAATATACCGCGGTACACCTTAATTTAACGACTCGCCGGTTTATAAGAAGCCGGGAGCCGTATAGAACGAAACAATATCTCGCGGCGGAAGATTGAAACAGTTTAGAGCCGCGCGTGGTGGTGAGGAAGCAGCGGATTTTAAAGGAGTGAAAAATAGAAACGGGAGGAATAAATTCAGCTCGCGTGTCGTATTGGCGTGAAATTTCAAATTGAAGCGCCGCGTATCACGTGGGGACGTATCCGGGGGATTTTTACTAAACATAAAACGGGGGACAGAAATCGCAATTCCATGGATGCTCTGGATTCATCGTCGGGAAGCGGAGGTTGAACAATCCCCGCGAGAAGAAGTCGAAATCAAGTATAAAAGAACTGGATTGGCTCAGAAATGATTTTTAAGTACGATTAAGAGATTCTTTTTAATTTCGTCTGAAACAATTTTCGCTCGTGATAATAATGAGGCAAATGGCAATGACTCACCCTGTATAATACGCAAAATCTGTTAAAATAATAACAGGATCTGAATCGGCTAATTTGTTTAAAATTGCTCACTTCGTAATTTCAACTTTGACAACGCGAGCCATAAATTTGTTCCGGTTACCAAATTTATACAAAATCATTCATTTGAAATATGGCTATTTTCATAGTCTACAGCAATTTTGTTAATATATGAACAATATTTTATATCGTTATATCCAATGTGTCATAGTGAAATCACGCCGTGTAAAGCATTTCAAACATCAAACACTGTTCCTCGCCTCTTGAGAACGTTAGTAAATTACCAGCCATAGGAAATAAATTAAAAATTGCACCTAGTTAAAGTAAATAAATATTTTCAATCTCTCGAAGCTAGACGTTGAAGGTAACTGACACATCAAAGCTATCCGAGATTCTTTCGCAGATTGATTGCGCCGGACATCGGCCAACGGCTGTCCAGCGGCGTGCCGAGGTAGAGACACTCGCACGCCGGAAGTGAAATACGAGCATCTGCGAAAAGCTTATCGACAGAACATCTAGCCCGGCGTGTAACGATCATTTTCTAGTCGGGGCGGTAAATCATCCAGATTGTCGCGGCGACGGATGACCTTAATTAGCCTGGCGGCGAAGAACGGAGGCACGTTGGCCGTGACGCGAAACCGTCGGCTACAGTGGAAACGGAAGCAGAAGGTGGCCCCCCCTCCCCTCGTAATGCCGGCCCATTATTACGGCCCGCCGCGCGATTATTAAACACGTAAACCAAGAGAAGTAATTTCGGGGTCACCGTGCATCGGGGGACCTTGGGAAAGAAAGCGGCCGACCTTCGCGTGCGATTACGAATCGCCGAAGATCTACGGTATCGCACGATCGCGGCGAACTTCGAGGCCCCGTAATCTCGTCTTGCCGCGAGAGAAAAAAATATTAATAACGGTTTTCCCGGCGACAAGAAAACTGCATACTTTCGTCCACTCCAATTAAACAATCTCGGGTTCGCGTTGGCCACGTGAGAAAATGGTAATGACAGGCTTCGCGACGCGAGAAAACTGCACACGAGCGACTGCGTCGTTTAGATTAACGTAGCGGTCGCACGGTGATTTGTCATGCTTTTTCATGTAACTTCATTGTTAGTTGCTACGGTCAACGCATAAAGTTCTTCTTCTTCCTCTTCGTCGACGTCTACAAGAATTAAACTCGTCGTTTCAGTAAAAATGTTAACGACATGATTTTTGTTCCAAGAAAATTGCATATTCTCGTTTCCTTCGAGTCTAATATGTTCGGTGATTCAACACGATTATGACAGCTTTCATGTATCATAAGGATTGATTGAACGTCGTAAAAATTCTTGAACTTTTTCGAGAGTGTGGCCCTAAATAGTTGCGTAACAATAGCTCGTTCCATCGATTCGCCTCGACGCTTGAAGATATCCCCCTTGAGCTGAAAGATATCCCCCGGAAGGTTCATTACTAATTCATTAGCGTCGTTAGCGTATATTTGGGGCACAACGAGCCGAATAGCCCGCGTAGATCGATAGAATGCAGCGCGGCGAAGTTGTCGGGAAGAGTAGAAGTTCCGGAAGTGATCAGATTACGGACGTTCCCCGGGAAACGTAGAAGCCTATCCGACTTTCGGAACTTTCGACTTCGGTAAAAGCTTGGGCCGATCTACCCGGGGAACGTTTTATTCGCGGCATTAACGGGAGTGGATTAACCGAGAGTTCGGAACTGGCCCTGACATATCGGTGACGGTGTCCGAGAGATCCGGGGGGATCCAAAAAATCCGGAAAATTTCTCGGCAAATCCCCGCCACGGCGAAGTTCGCCAGCCGCGAAGCCGCGGAAATCGGAACGTCCGGTGCCGCGAAATTAACGCGATCGGATGCGGGATTCGCGTGAAAATAATTGCCACGTTTCGAGAGATTTCGCAAGTACATCGAATGAACTGAAAAGTTTCCAGCTAACCTAAAATTTTGAAGGAACGCGTCGAAAGCGGGCCGCGGTACACGATCGGTGCCGAAGCCACAGGTTCGCTCGAAGTCCGAGCGATTGACCGCGAAATACGATACGGGAACTTTGCCGCATCATTTCATCACTTTATCAAGAATCCATTGAATTTTTAATCGCGCGATCGTAATATCGTTTTATTTTCGCTTCGCCTAAATCCACGATCAAGCAAATGAAACACCGTTCCCGTTTCATTTTCTCTAAATCGGCTGATAAATTTTCATAAGCCGGCATTTCGACAGCGATTCAAACGAAATCCACGATAAGTGGATTAGTAGATCTATCCGACCGAAGTTCATTCCCGCGAATTCCGCTCTCGCACGGTATCCCCCGCGTTTTCATCCGCGATTCTACTCTTCTTTTATCATCCGCCTTCTATACAAACTAGCCCAAATAAACTTTCGAACTGCTCTCGCCGCCAGCTTTTTCGCGGATCCTCGACAATGGCACTGTATGTATGCGCCCGTAAACAGAATTCACTGCATCCGGAATTCGACAGAATTAAAACGGGACGAGGATACGCGTGATGGGATTTCCGGTTAAGCATCTGCGTTATTTCGTTCTTCTAAGTTCGAATGAAAGTCTCTTGGTGTTGCCGAAAATGTTCCTTTTTTTAATAAGGTTCCAATCGTGTTGCTCCGTCAGAAGGACAGGACTGAATTTATTCAGATCCTTCCCCATTTTTATTACAATTAAGAAATCTATTTTATCGATTTATTATGAATGAGTTTATTTAATTTTAACAATTTTGAAATACAAACCAAGTGCTCCTTTATTAGAATGACAAGACTGAATTTAATTAATTTTCTGACATTTTTATTATAATATAGGTTTCAATTAAAACATCTATATAATCGTTTTTTTATAAATGAGTGTATCTAATTTTAAGAATTTTGAAATAAAAACCGAGTGCTGCTTTATAAGAATGACAAGACTGAATTTATTTCAATCTTTAGACATTTATATTATAATGTACGCTTGAATTAAAAAATCTATTTAATAGTTTCTTATGAATGAGTGTATCTAATTTTAACAATTTTAAAATACAAACCGGGTACTGCTCTATAAAAAAGACAAGCCTGAATTTATTTAAATTCTCTAACATTCTTATTATAATGTATGCTCGAACTAAGAAATCTATTTAATCATTTTCCGTGAAAGAGCGTATCCAGCAATTTTAAAATAAAAAGTGGTAAACCGATCATTTTCACCGATAACATAAATTAAGTGTAAAGAAATAATTGCAACCTAGCATTTTGACTAAGTCGCTCGAATTGATATAAAATAAATCCCTCGAAAAACTAATAAAAAAGCATTTAGACTGTTCCAATTTTCGCAGCTAATCGCGCGATCGAGAAACAAGTTGCGATTTCGCGGTCAGGACAGCCAAAAGACAAAACCACGCGGATCGATTCGTTCGGCCGTTGATTCGCGAATTCCTGACGGTCGAATTTTCGCGTTTTCGCGGCCGAATCGCCATTAACAAGTACCGCGCACGTAATACGGCACGCGAGCAATGCCGGGCGTTTCGCGGGGGCGTGCGGTACGAGTCCGTCGTTCCAGTACGTACACAGGTACGCACGACGATTAGGCGTCGGCCACCTCTAATTAAAATCGCATCAGGGGAGTACTGTTGCGCGAAAACCGAGTCGTTCTATTTTTTTTTTTTTTTAACCCCAGCCCCCTCTGTCTCCCCCCCCCCCCCCCTCCACGCTGCTCTATTTTTTCGCGGGAAGAAGCCGCCGTTGTGCGCGGTTGAACGATTGCTTAATGAGACATTAATAGCTGGCGGCGGGTCCGCGATTAGCTATGGCAAACCGGGCCGTACGGAATAATATATAAATAATGGGAAGAGTTTAACACGTGATTGATCGCTATTGGCGGGCGAGCGTCCGCGCCGGCGAAACCCGTTTGCGGTCGTGACGGTGCTCGGACGGGCCGCGGCGGTGCGTTCGCTCGCTTTTCACGGATCCCGGTGCTGGATGCTCGATCGTTGAAGTCGATCACGGATGTAATAATATGTGACGATATTGTTTCTTCTTTTGCGAAGTCTTTTTACGCGACGAAATACGAGAGCCGGACGGCGGAACGACGGGGAATAGGACGCTCGAAATGACGGAAATAATGCGACCGTGCGGCGAAACGGCGGGAATAAAAAGCTCGGAAGTTTGAACGGGAATTATCCGAGTAGAAATTTAAAGTACAATTTTCACGCGATGCTGGAGCCGAGTGGACCGCTTTCCGTGAAAAAGCTCGCAAGATTGAAACAAAACTATCTCTTCCATTCTCCGTGTTTAAAGTCCCATGATCGTCACTGGTTATGAGAGACTATCTCGTGTTTAAATCATTGTAAGATTTGTTAAACAAGGTTTATTATTTACATGATTTTTCTGAGGTTCATTTTGTCAATTAATTTAATTATTACCAGCAGGTGTTCTTCGTTACTAGGATCTTTAAGTTTGCTAGAATATAGACCTAACTATTTCCGTTTCTCAACCACTTACCTTTTATATATATCTGCTTACATCACTTTCATCAAATATTAATTATTACATTAATTTCAATTATCCAAGTTTTCCCTCATATTCAATACCAACTTACGTTTCCGAAATCTAGCAAAGAGCGAATCATCGACGTTTATAACGCGATCCTCTGCTTTTATTTTATTCATCGCGCGTTTCGTATTTATCGTAAAATTCCCATTTCCATGAAATTTTATCATAACGTGTATCGAACGAAATAAATTTATCGAATAAACTCCCCGTAAATGTATCTATCCACTTCCAATACTCGCGAATTAAACAATGCGCGCCGGTTGCTTCGACGCGTTCCGGCAAAACCAGCGTTAAATAAATCGCGCACGGAGAGGAGAAGGTTCCGTTGAATTTTTCCGGCTTGGAGAGGAATTTTCGTCGAGGTATTATTACGCGGGCGGATACTTTTCCGCGATGAATCGTCCTCGCCCGTCTCCGGTAGCTCGATTCGATAACGACCATTTGCGGAGGCAGTCGATTAATACTGAAAAACGATCGTCTCAGAAGCGGGCTGTAGTCATTGAGCAAAGAACGCGCGGAGTATATTGACTGTGAGGGGGTGGGCAAGAGAGGAGAGGAGAGGAGAGGAGAAACGGGTTCTTCCCGCGCTTCTTCGGCCGTCCGGTTCGGTGATTACGCGCTTAATGGAAAATTAATACGGAACCGCGATTCTCCGGAAACTCGGCCGAGCACTTTTGCAAAACGGTGCTCGGAAAAAACGATTACCGGATTTCCCACTTTTTCTCCCCTCCACCGTCGATCGGTGAACGTCGATCTGCATTAATTGCGCGTAGCGACGTTCTCGTCGCATTAACCCTTTGCACTCCGTTGTCTCCTCTCGGGGGACAAGTATATTACTAGACATTAAAGTTTATGTAATAGTAAATAATATAAATAAAATATGCAGCACGAGAAACGAAATGTTGATTTGCAAATATTCCTCGATGTCTAAAAATTCATATAAATCGAATGTTATTATAATATCATACTTTCTCCAAACGTATACTACTACGATATACTATATACTATACTATACTATACTATACTATACTATACTATACTATACTATACTATACTATACTATACTATACTATACTATACTATACTATACTATACTATACTATACTATACTATATACTATAAAGGTTCATAAGTGCTTAAACATCTCCCAAGGGTTCTATTTTTTTGAAGGACATTTAGAAATTACGAAAGGACTATACGTCGACTAGACTATACAATGTCCTTAAACCTACTCTTAAAATTATCTATCGGGTGGCGACATATTTCCGATACCACAGATCGTGTGCCGGCGATCCGAAAACGACGAGAGAATTAAAAGAGCAATCGGCGCCGTCTATTTTTATTCCGCGAATCGCTTGAAATTCGCGCATCCTTCGCGATCGTCTGTTTCGCGAACGAACGCGGCCAAAAATCGCGGCCGAAAACCAGGAGAGAAAAAAAGAGAGTCATCGGCTCGGGGAGCAACCGGTGCGAACCTCGGCGGCCGTCTGACTCCGTTAATCGACGAGCGCAATTAACGCGTCTCGTTTATCTCGGCCCGCGACGAAATCACCGCGCGGAGAATAATTAAAATTTCGGGGCGGGCGCGCACGCGCCCGCGCGCGGCGTGGATAAATCGCGCCGGGACGCGATATACAAATTTCCCATGACCGTGGAATTCGCGAGAAAAATATTTGTCAATACGCCTGTCTGTTGCGCCGCGATCGCGTTGCCCATTTTGCGAGCCCGTTCCGGAAAATGACAAGCTTGAAAGAATTTTCCTAAACTCACGCCGCGCGTCCGGGTCGACGTATCCGGCCGTAGTATTATCGCCATGAAAACGATTTTTCCGTGCAAAAAGATTAATCGATAGAATTTTCTTGCGTGTTTTTTTTTGAGAACGCGCATTTTTTCGATGGAACACCGGCGAAAATGTTGTAACGGTCAACTGTTACAAAACTGCGGATTTTCTGCGCGGTTAGAATATTCACGTTGCTACGAGTTACGTTCGCGTGTTGTATTTTATTGTTGTTTAAACGTTCTGTTATGGTAGCCGCGATGGTGTGATTCCAATAAGAGAAATTGGCTGTCGGTGGTCAGAGTACGTGTAAATTCGATTATTTGGCAGGTTCGATTATTTAGGAGAATTTTTGAAGCTTCGTATCACTTCTTGAAGTAAGTAGAATTGGTGAATAATGGTCTGACGTCCTGTAAATATTGTATCAATTTATAATCAGATATAATCTTAATTTAGAAAATATATAATCGTGCATATAAATTAATATATAATATATAACATAAAATACAATATATAATCGCCTATGTAATTAAATATATTACGTAAAATAAAATATACAATTGTGTATATGATTGAATATATTATATATTATACACAAATATATAACCGTGTATATATTGTATTATAATTATAATTCGCTGTGACGAGTAAATGGTATAAGTAGATTAGGCGCGTATAAGTCAGACACGTACGAACCACATCACACAATCTATTCCGTTTAATGTTTCCTTTAAAAACACTCGACAATAAATAAAAAATGAATAGACAAAACGCGCTCCACCGAACTTCCTCGTGCATTCAGCATCGATTTAACCCGTCACTCTTGAAAAAATAAGCTCTTAATTGTCCCTCCAATCGAACATTACATGCCAACAATATCCCTCTTCATTTAGAGATACGAGTCAGAATCACCGCGGCGAGCTTTCAAAGGCGTCGATCGAGCGTGATCGAAAGACAATGGGGGAGGGTTTCGAAAGCAGCCACGGTTTCGATGAACCGATTTCACAGTGGAAATATTACCGTTCTCGGTTCATTGGTTCTCGCAGTCGGGTCGGAATCGCGGTTTAACGCGGTCAGCCCGGATAAAAACCGCGAACAGTGGTTTCGGTGCCCATGGAAAAAGCTATAATTCGCCGTGTGCAGGGGGGGGGGGGGGGGGGGGCGGAGGGTGTCGTTTCCCGGATAGAGCGTGACAGCTTGTTTCCGACGCGTCGCCGTCGAATATGCGGTATTTTACAACGGGTCAGTCGATCCGGCAACGAGTTTCCGCGGACTTCCTCCGAACGCGCTTCGCCGCGCCGTGGACGAAGCTCCGCGACGCTCTCTCGTCGGGGCTTTGAACGAGATATGATCTCCTCCATCGCGGGAACGTTATTCGATACAACTGTATCGGCTTAGCACGGCTCGCATAAACCGCACGCCGGCTTTCATAAACGTCCCGACGCCTCGCGCCTTCGCAACCCGTAAAACGTTCGCGACCCGAGCCCGTCGATCGAATCTCCTCCAATAAAACGATCACCGTTCCGCACGGCTTTACGTCTACTGTTACCTATTAAACGATGGAAATGGTAATTAGGTGCTCGAGTATAGTTTAGCGACGGAATACGTCGGCTTGGAAATTAATTTTTACGATATTCTATCGCATTTCGATATATAAAGTATAGCTATTCGATCTTACTATTTTGTATTAAACGTATTCGTTATAATTCTTGATTCTATTTAAATTATATTTAACTTTGTATAAATTATATAAATACGTCATGGATTGTTATTAAAATTGAAATTAATTTTGTTACGATCGCCTATCGCATTTCAATATATAAACTTTAACTATTCAATCTTGCTATAGTATTTAAAGTATTCATTATAATTCACGATTCTTTCTAAATTATATTTAACTATGTATAAATTATATAACTATGTCATGAATTGTTATTAAAATTAAACTGTTCTGATTTTATTGTAATTTTTATTTCTACCTGCGTCGGACGCAAGTTTCTATATTTTTCATATATTTTTGACTTGAATAGCGCACGCTAGAGGTTTGATAACAACGAATCTGGACACCCTGTCTATTATATTATTCTCCGCTATTTTTCTTAAATACTTTACTTTATTATTAAGTGTTTCTATTGACTCGTTCCAGTCAGAAAAGTGCCCGGAGAATGTTATCTGGGATCGTTCGATACCCGTGAATAGCCGACGAGAGAACCGGTTGTTCCGTCGAACAACGGCCATTATGGAACAATCGCATTCTTAAACGGCAAAGTGGTCGATTTACCTTGTAATTAGTATAGCGACGTTTCGAAAGCTATTGGAGGTGGCGGCGACAAGCTCGCGGAGTTTGTTTCCGGCGGGTAGTTGTTCGACGTTGGCACGACGTGCTCGCGGCCGGGCGCAATTTCCGCTTTGTTTAAACAGCGGCCGGCACGAATTAATCGAAACGGTTGATTAATTGGAAAAGTTGCGTCGCGACCGGAAATATTTTCCAATCGAATGCGCGACAATAAAAACGATTCCGCGGGCGATGTTTCATTGGCAATTTAGACGTCGCGTTCACGATTCTGGCCGGCTTCTCCTCTTTCTCTTCTTCGCTCTCTTCCATTTCTCTGTCACTCTCTTTCTCTCTCTCACTCTCTCTGTCTCTTTCTCCTCTCTCTCTTCTCCGCGTCCCTTTAGAGCGCTCTCCAGCCCCTCAATCGCGTTCGACGACGTTTATTCGATTCGCTCTTATCTCGGCGGGTCGATTCCGACGGGCGGCGCGCGGCCCCGCGACAAATTGCGTCCCGGTTTCGATTAAACTTCCAACTTCGGCAATCGGTTAATTCGCGGCACGCGTAAAAACCGGTTTATTCGCCCGGCCGTAACGAACCGTAACTTCCCGGGGCACCGATTCCATAGGATCTCCCGTCGCCCCCTCCCCTGTCCCCAGTCTCGAACTTCCGTTCAATTATGCGAATCGGGACGCGGGATCGTTTTCCACCCCCCCGGTACTCGCCGCGGTGTCACTCATCTCTGACTCCCGCGCAACTTTGTCCATCAACGAAATTGAATCCAGACCGAATTCTTCCGACGAGGACCCCTGCCGCCGCGAAGCTGCGTGCACTTCTGCGCCTCCTTGCCGCCGGCGCGATTAGCCGAATTAAAACCAACTTCCGGGCGCGGGATTATTCCTTCGACTCGATTACGCGACGAACGACGCCGCCGGAACGGCGGGAAACCATGGGAATGTCGCAGTGCCATCCGAACGAAATTTGGGACGTCTTGCGGAGGAGCTTGGTTCGTTCGCTGGAAAACTGCGACGCTTTCCATCTGGTCCGAAGATGGGAAGGGAAGGCGACGGCGGAAGTCATTAGAGAAGGTTTGGGAGTCGGCGAGGACTTTCGGGATGGTTTATGGGTTTCTGAAAACTGGCGGACAATTTTGGACGTTGCTGGGAGATTTTTAAGAATTTTTGGAAAATGGGAGTATAATTTAATCGATACGTAATTTTATGAGATGCATGTGTTCTTTTATGGAATGTGGGAGAAATTCTGGCATTGCGAAGTTACGAGTTCTCTAGATCAAAATCGTCTTGCTATACTTTATAGTTAGGCTACTTACTTTATAGTTATAGTTGATGCGTTTATGGCAAAAGTGAGTACAGGTAAATTCCTATAACACGGTAGGTAGGTTTTTAATAAATGTCGCGTTTTGTCAGATTCGCAGGCTTTTCGTTTAAAACTAAAAGCGAAGACCAAAAATGCCATCTTCATTTAATGTAGCCTTAATTTAATAAATTTCTTCCTCGTCACTAGTCAGTACAATGAAACAAAAACCTTATTTAATATCACCTTCACTTTCTGAACATTCTCCTCTATTTCTCGCGCCCTCTCTTCTCTTTAAAAAATCTATAATTGTTTTAGTTCTCGCAATTTTCTAATCACGAGAATCGTCGATTTATCCTATATCCCATTTATCCTAATATTTACAGCAGAACCGTGCAGAAAAGTAGAATCATTTAAACTCCAAAAAATCATTTAATCTCCACCTTGTCGGTCACTTACATAATTTTTCTACATAACTTTAAACAAATTTAGATATAAACTACTCCACATAATATTAAGAAATAGCACGCGCGACGACCGTAGGGTATGTCTAAAGCCCAAAGAAATCGTAAGCGTCGTATAAAAAATTTCCCGGAACCCTCGACCGATCCCACAACTCCTTCGGGACGCATCGGACCCGCCCCGGGGACATTTTAGGGCGCCGGTAGGACGTCCGGAACGAATTCCGGGTTATTCTAATATTTGTCCGCGCGCGACGGAATATAATATATCGGCCGATAAATTTCCGTACGGCCCGTAACATGGTTCCGCCGCGGCGGTATTATTTTTACGCCGTCGCCGCTTATCGCCTCGCACGCGTACTCCGCCGGCTGAATAATAAAAACTGACACCGCCGCGGTTCCGATCGACGGCGTCGATGGCCGACGGTTTCCACGAGAGGTTGGAAACGCTGCCCGCCGGCAACTACGCCCGTCGCGTCGCGTTGCGTCGCGTGTCGAACCGCTGTCGCCCGCCGTGCTCCAAATAAAAAATCATTCGCCGACACTTGGAACACTCGCAGCTGTCCGAATCTAGAGCAAAAACCCTCTCTCTCTCCCCCCTCCCTCCTCTGTGTATCACAGCTACAACTTTTGCTCGTGCTTCTGCTCGTTTCGTTGCGATCAACTTATCAACCTATCGGCGCACGTTCATCCGACGCCGAATCAATTCTGCACCGCCAGTTCGCTATCCCGTTCGCTCTTCTATCGCTTGCCCGCTGCCACGACCGTGTAATTTAAAGCATTCGTTGCCTAATCTGCCGCTAGCTAATTCGCTGGAATTTTCATGCCATTGGATTCTGGCGAATAATCGCGAATTAAATTAACACCGGGCTCACCGAGCTGTAAAAGTGGCCGGCCTGCGTTCTGCTATGGGAACGGCGCCGCTGTATTTGGTTAGACTTTTCGCGAATTCTGGTGTAGTTTGTGATTGATTTGGGGAATTTGTGAAATGTTGTTTTTAAAGGAAGATTCACTGTGATTTTAATAATTTTAAAGTAAGATCGGTCTGTTTGATCGATATGCTACGTTTCAACGATAATTCAATGTTAAATCAAATTGCACAGGTAAATAGCGTGTATAATTTGACAAAGTGCAGCTCCCAGCTTACTTAGAAAGCCTGGGGTTAATTTGTTTTAACACTGTGTAACCTTCTATAGGATTGTTAACATCGCGCGTGAGTGCTTGATATAATTAGAGATTATATTAAAATATAATCAGTAGACAAATCTGTACTACAAGAAACCTGAAACTTAGAAGGCTTAATTATATTTATAATAAAAGGCTTAATTTTTCTAAAGAAGATTCAGGTGAAAAATTTGTCAAAAAATTTTGATCCAATTCCAAAATTACGATTGTTGCAAAGTACCCGAACGAAAGTCGAGTAAATTGAAAATAAATGTCGAAAATTCGGCAAAGTGGTTGCGATTTGTCTGATCAACCGAGAGCTAATTTTAGAAGAGGAGGAACAGAAACACGTGAGATGCAGTGGGCCAGCATACGGTGGAGCGCGACGACACCTGCGAACGACGTCGCGTCGTCGATCCGCCAGTTCCCAACACGGTTTCGTAGCGAGTTGTTCGAGCGTGTTGTCACCGGGAAACGGCGTGTCCGAAGCGGGCGGCGCGCCGATGGAAATCGTTAAGACGTTCCCCGGATCAGAGTGACGCAACATTCTGCAGCCAGGCAAGCACGAATTAATTCATAATGCCTGGCGCAATTAAGGTTGCTCGCGAATTCAGGAGTGTTGTTACGGCCCGAATTCGCCGGGCGGGCTTTCGGCCGGGTGAGTGCTCGCCCCCGGAACTTCTTGACACAACAGAAACTTTAAAGTCAGCTTAGCGCTTAAGTCTGAAGAAAACTCGGGGTCCGGTCGAGACCCCTGCACCCTTTATCTCCGCACCCCGGCCCGTTCCCCGTCTCCCCCCCACTCTCTATCCGGCATCTTGTTGCCCGAGCAGAACCGCCTCCCATTCGCAGAGGCCGGGAGAAAAAAAACTACGGCTGAAGCTTTATGGGTGACTTAACGACCGAACTTTCGCCCCCGGAAAAATTAGAACTGTCCACGCACCCCTCGCAACGAAAGCCGTCGCTCACGAAAAACCGCCTTCCTCCCTCTCGATGGGGGGCTGTTCGCCATTCCCTTCGAAGCCGTACGCAGAATCGATTTCCCATGAAAACGTCCGACTTTACTGCCCCACTGATCTGTAGACTGTGCCGAACGCAGAACTTTATGCAGATTTACGGCGAGCAGATTTTCGAGTAACGTTCTTTGGAAAATTGGAAAGCCGAACTCGTTTAACATAGATCTGATACCGCGTCTGGCGCGAACCTTTGCGTTCGGGGAATTTCAGCGAATCGCCAACGACTCGGACGAATTGAATTGTTAAGCGGACAATGACGAATGAAACGTAACATGAATTAGTTGAGAATGTATTCAATTTTGATTTGATATGATAATGTATTGATACGAATCTTGTAAAAAGATCGATTTAATAGCGCTATAATTAACACTAGTCGAAGATCTTATGAGCTTCGAAATCGACTAAAAGCGCTCCAACAGTCGTTCAAATTATTTATACTAAATAAATTATTAAAATCTACGAACGGATTTTTAAAATTTTTCTTGCAGACTCGGAAATAGCCTAGTAAGTCTTTTATCTCTTTTCATCACGCCAAGTAATAGCAAAATTTAAAACAAATGTCACAATCCTAATCTAATAGTCTGCGTCATCTAAAAACAATTCAAGCAATTTAATCCAGTTTAAAATAAAGTAGTACCATTTTTTAAGCGTGTTTAAGTACATGCCCCCGACACTGTACACTCCAAGTGCATTCGCGCAGGCCGTTCTCAAAGTTCGCACAGTTTCGTATTAAAAGAGCCACTCACGCGTGAGCAGCATTCGAGGAAACATTATTCGACGCGCGCGCGCGAGTTACAAGCCGTAAAATTTGAAACACAATGGGAACAGGGCGGCGAGCCCATCAATTATTCAGTGGCCCGAGAAATTTTCAAGAAGATGAATTCACTCGGTTTTAAGGTCGACGTAAAGCGAACGGTTATCGCCGCGGCGGAATTCGGCTGTAACTCGAAAATAGGATGGCGGGCCGCGGGCACGCTTGTACACCGCGGCGAGGTGGGGGGAGGGAGGCCGAAAGGAAATCGCGAGATTTCAGGGACGATTCGTAACGCGGAGCGTTTCCGGCAAGTGGGTACCCATTAATCATCATTTGTCGAAGCTGGCGCGCTGCGCCCCGGAGATCGAATCGTACTCACGATTAATCACGATATCACCGAGCCGGGGAAAGATAAAGGCAGCAGTTTACGGGGACTCGGGGAGCCGAAGAAAAGACCTTCCTCGTCGCCATTTGTCCGCCGATAGCGGAACGAAATTTATTCGCATCCCGCGGTCCCGTTCCCCGTTCCCCGTTCCCCGTTCCGTTCGCCTTCAACCTTTTTCTTCTTTTCCTGTGGTGTGTTTCGGGTCCAGCTGTTCGCGGATTTACGCCGACAGAAACTCTTTAAAATGCGGCAATTGGCAATATTTATATTGCTGAATCGAATATAGGATATCGGAGCTGGGTTTTTCGGGGTGAACATATGCTGGCCCCTTGGTTTGTTTCAATATACTTTAACACGCGTTAAGGTCATTAATCCAAAAATAAATAAAGTCAATTATTTGAAAATTCGAAAATAAACGAGACAAAAGATATAGATATAGAAATATATACAAAAAGAGATATAAAAATTCAAAAATGAACGAAATAGGAGATACGAAAAATCGTGAAATAAATCAAATGAAACACAATTTAAACGACAATTTAAAAACAAATGAAATGAAAGTTGCGACAATTTAAAAACAAACGAAATAAAAGATACAAAAAATCATGAAATAAAAGAATTGACAAAAGAAAGGAACCACTGATCTAGTTTAATTTTTATACGTTCCTCAGACAGTTGCAGAAAATTGTCTTAGCCCTTTTTTTACATATACCAAATTCATCCAGAATTTCTTCTATTATAAAAGTACACGAATAAATGACTGCATGTCTAAAATGTTCTACATAAAATTTAAAAAAATCAGGATTTTAATAAAACTTTTTCCTTTTAATAGTTTCAAAAAGTTAGAAATAACGCAGCAATATTATTAAATTATTTTGGAATAATTTATATCTTCTAACAACGTGTTCGGTGTTCTGTATCGCGCCGATCCATTTTCGTGACAAAAACGCATAAAATCTGCAGTCTGATTATTACAGAAAAATGTGAAACCATAGAAGAACTGATTTTAGTTTAATTCAATTTAGACTCGTTAAGATATGAATGCCACTCTTTGCACTCGAGAATATTTTAACTCAAAAATTCATACTTCTCTCCCCAAGAACATTTATATCTTCCTCGATTTTCGTTCTTTTTGTGAATGTCATATTCAACGCGAACATATAAAATGCAAACAGTAATCTAAAAATTGTTTGAAATTAGAGTACGGTCGACTGGCTCCGAGTGTTCGCTATTGGGGTGCGCAGGATTAAATCGCGTGCTCTAGCAAGTAGCACATTTACTGTATATGGAATTAAACGTTTTTAGCTAGTACTCCATTTGCTAAATTTGGTAATATTGAAATTCCAGGAAATAGCAACGAGGTTAATGCAGATTTAAGAATATAGAAATTCTGTTTGATGAATTTTCAGAAACTTTTAATAAAAGATATTCGAAAGATATTTGTGAAAGTATATTCTTTTGCTAACTTCACAGTATATTTAAGAAAAAGGAAATAAAGTGTACTAACCCAATTAAGAATTTAACATACTAAAATAACTCATCAGTAAATAATTTATAAAATAGACGAACCATTTTGTATCAACTGTATCATTAAGCTTATACTTCAACCCTTGCAATATGATTTCTTCTAGAGTAATCTTGACTGATACTGCTTCATTCTTAATAATTCCCTAGCAAGATGACAGATCCTATATATTTTTATCTACAATTATTCCTAGATTTGGATAAAAGGACAATCAAATATTGTTTCAATTTAGAAGAAATATATAAAATTCATATTTAGTAGATTCTATATAAAATCACAAATCTGGCACGTTGTTATAGTATAAAGGGTTAAGTATAAATAATCAAATACGACATAAATAATCAAATTGAAAAGCTAAAAAGCTCTGTTTGCAATGATTCTAAATGAATTATTTCGGCCTAGCGCTTGAAAACCAGAGAGACAAACACACCGACCCCGTAACAGCCGTCGACGAAGACGGCGCGGTCTCGTATCGTAGGGCGACGACCCGAAGTGCAGGAACCCGGGGAATAGGTTGGAAAGCGGACCCGACCTTTAACGAAAAATCAACGAAAATCTGAGTTGCCGCGGTCGGTCGCCGGGGTTTACTCTTTTCAGACGAATTCGCCGTTCAAGGGCCCCGCCGCCACCGCCACTGCCGCCGTTGCTTCGATGGTACAATTTATCTCGCCGGTGAAAAGTTCATCCCATTAGATCAGGGACGAGCAGAGCCAGGCTCTCCTTGCTGCTTTGCTCTCCGCTAAAGCATTACCAACCGGCACTATGAAAACCTTTCAGACGCCGGTGCACGAATGTGTCTTCTACCTCCTTCCATTTCCTTTTTCATTCCTCATTGGCGAAACCGTGTGGAATCGCGGCCTCCATTTTTGCTTTCAGTTCTCGAGACGATTCCGGCGAGCCTGTCGGCCTTCCCGACCAACGCGCCCAACCTCTAAAGCGTTAGGAAAAAAACTCCTATTCCTAGAACTCGAAGCGAACGCTTCGTCGACGACGTTATCCGAGGATCGTCGGGAACTCTGTCGTTATCTCTACGATGTTCGCGAAGATCTCGCGAAGGCGGCTCCGATCGATGCGATATACTTTCGGGGGGGGGAGGCGTACTTCCTCGGGACGGCCGGTGTATAAACAGGTCGATACCGTTTCGAGAGGATAACCGCAGAAATAATTATCCCTAATGGAACGTCACTTCCGAGCAGTAATCAACATTAGCCGGCCGGTCAAACGATCGCGGACGGTATCTTCGAATTGGAGCACTCCGGTAAATACCGGGGGGGAATCGATGAAACGTTCCCCGGGTCTGTCTTGTAACCACACATTTCGACTGTCAGGTTATAGGCCATTCAGTCCCGGTGCCATTCAATCGCCGACCGCTATTTTGCTCGGCCGGAATCGTCGGGTCGCGTATTCACCGATCCTAGGAGGCTCGGCGCGATCGAAAGAGAGACAGACGGAAAACGAACAAGCCAGAGAGAGCGAGAGAGAGAGAGATATGGAGAGAGAGAGGGATGTGGGTTACAGACAGGTAGACAGACGGACAGACGCGCGGAGAAAGAGAGCTCGTAACGCGATAAAAAGAGGAGAAAGAGGCCGGGGAGAAGGAGCCGGAAAACGGACACCCAGTCGGGAAGCCGAGAGGAGCAACAAACGCGTCGGCGCATTGTTCGTTTTTTGATTAAACCGGCCCGCGGAAAATTTATCCGGCGCGATAACGAGTCTTCGCCCGGTGTTTGCCCGCGCTCTTTGAATCCGAGCTATCGACTGCCCCCCTCCGCGCAGTCTCCGCCATTGTCGCGAAATAAAGTTACGCCCGGTTATAGTTTGAAAGCCATTGTCGCGATCGATTGACGCGCGACGGCTCGAATCAACGGATCCGAGGCTCTCGGGGAAGTTGAAGCGACGACGCTCTGAAATAAGAAGACGCGGCCGGCTACGGATTCCTAGGGGATGCAGAATGCATCGATACTCGCAGGCGCGATCGCGGAATCGTTCCCTTCGCCTGAATTATGGGAGAATCGCGATGATTCGATGGGTAAAAATACGATGGAAATGTGATCGAAGTAGCACACTTGTTAACAATAAAAATACTGATTTTTAAACGTATTTAATATGTGTTGTTTTAAGACAATGTCAAGATTGGATTTATTTCAAAACTCAGTAGGATTTATATTACAATATATAGTTTAATATAGAATATAACATCAGGAAGCAAAGTAAGAGAAAAAATCAGAAACCAGTCATTTTGACTAGTGAGAACGTTTTTGCTATCTTATGTCTACTTTCAACGACCAAAACTATTTATTTTTTGCTTTTATATAAAATTAAATTATTAAATATATAATTAAAAGACATGACACTTATGTATAATCTTAATACGATCTCAAATGGTTGACAAACTTATGGCAAGTTATAGAATTTTAATGAGCTTGCTGATTGATTCCTTTTGTCAAATTTACGCGAGACATTTAATTCGTAGACTAATATGAATATATAATCCGTAGCTAATAGAAATATAAGCGCGATATAAAAGAAAGCATTGAAACGCGGTTTTCTCTAATCCGAACTCTAGAACGCGTTACACGCGGATCTCCTGTATCAACTTTCTCCAAAAGCCGATTTCATATCGGAATGGCATTACTCGCGCGAAAGACTTTTTAAGCGGTCCAATTTGGTTTCCGCGAGCGTAATCGCGATACGCCGACGAGCAGGGCGAGTGCAGACGCGGAACGACGGCAGGCGCGAGCCGTAGGTGGGGCTCGCGGAACTGGAAAAGCTGGAAATCGCTGTCACGACTAGTCATAATCCCCATTGTCTGTCCGCGTCTGTGTCCGGGTTTCGAGGGTACTCGGGGGTCCGGGCGAGACCTCCGCCCATAGAAAACCGTTCGACGCTGCGTCGAACAATGCGTGCGCGAGCCGGGCACACGATGTATGACACTCGAGCCTCGATTCTTCCAGGAGTCGCGCCGGTCCTCCGTGCCTTCGACCCTGTGTCTCGACATTCCGCGAGCCCTCGAACCCCCAACAACCTTCGCCCTCTCGGTCGCCGTTTCCCGTTCCTCCTCCTCCCACCCCTCAAACCTCCCTCGGCATCCTTGGCCGGCGCGGCGTCTACGTCTGGCCCTCACCTCCCACTTCCTCCTCTATTGTCCGCGAGCGCTGCTTTGATTCATCGTCATCGAGAGGGCTGTCCCGCGCCGCTCTCGAGCATCCGCCAAGTGATTTTCAGCCTCGTCGCGCGACCCTTTCCAGGCCTCCCTCCCTCTCTCTTACTTCCTCTTACTTCCTCTTACTTCCTCTTACTCAGTCTCGAACGCCATCTCTCTCTCTCTCTCTCTCTCTCTCGCTCCCTCTCTCTCTCCTTCAGCCTGTATACAATTCAGCGACGACCCATGGCCTCCGAGATGCGCCGACTTTGAAAAACTCCCTCGCTCACCCGACCCCAGGACTCCGCCTGAAAAGGAGCAGCCAAAGGGCGACAGACTTCCGGCCTGTCGCGCTTCTTCACCCCTGCCCGATACTGGAATCTTTGCTTTCTGCGATATTGTGCCGGTGTTGGGCTCTCCGGCAGCTGCCAGACAGCCTCCTCCTTACTCGGGACACTCGTCGACTTGTTCGGCCCTTTTCAAAAATTCTTACGCGACCTGCTGCGATTTTAGCGGGATTTATTTGTCAGCTGCCCTCGCGTGTAACTCCTTTTGTAATCGGTTATGCATGTGGTCTACCGCGAAGGTGTTTGTAATTTTTATTGTCTGTTTTATAAGCGATAAGCGAATAAAGGAAAACGCGAAGGTGAACAGGGTCAGTTTTCAGCCGTGGATTTTATGGACTTGCATGGCGAATGTCTGAGATCAATTCTGATTAAATTCTGATGACTTGGGAAATTTTTATTGTTATGCTATTTGCCGCAATCGTCTTTGAGAATTTCAATTTTTTATAAGAATTCGCAGTCCGTTAATTATATTATGAAATATGAGACACGATGATTATAGTATATAAATATTAATCGCAGTTAATATGATCATGCTAAAAAATAAATAAACTTATAATAATAACCATAGAACAGAGTCTTTTACAGTTTTCGTAAAAAAGGTTTTGAACAATTGAGAAATCTAGCTCCGAAAAATGATGTTTAGAAGAATTAATGATTAAATCAGGAATTAATAAGAAATTCATAAAATAGAACTTTCCTTATATTACACAATCAACATTAAATATTCTACCTATAAATGAACAAAAAGTTCTCATTGTACACCAAGACATTGTTCATGGTATTTTTAATGACTTCCCATTCAATCAATCTGCAGTGTCATAGTACAAGTATCGCGGACATCTGTCTTTAAATTTTAGGGGTACAACCGGTAGCAAGAGATCTTCCGCCAGGGAATAGGGGGTGCGCGGAAGGGGTGGCGGATCCACCTCTTTCAGTTACCTTACTTATATTGACCTTCGAGAATCTGTTTAATGTCTGCCGGACGATCCGTTCCCCTCGAGAGACGGTGTTCCCGGTGAAACAAGGATTCGAGCGATTTCAAGCTGAACGGGGGATTTGTTTGTTCGGGCCATTGGATTCCCATCCTGCGTCGGCTCGTTCCTCGATCCGATTTAAAGGTTTATCGGCCGCCAACAAATTCATCCCCGGCGAAGAAACATTTGGATTCCGTTCGATCGCCGGCTTCCACCGGCGGATTTATTAAAACCGACAGGTTTTAATAAGAGCGCCGACTGGCTCTAGCGTTTTAAATCTCTTGGAATTGCTCTAAGCTTATGCTCTTGGTATCCAGAAAGTAAAACGCGATTGATTTTGCTATCTAGATAGTCGGAAGCGTTTGTTCTTGGTATTTAAATAGTTTGAGGTGAATATTTTTAGTATTTAAATAGTGAAAAGTATTTGCTTTTAGTAGTTGAATAGTCAAAGGTGTTACTCTTATTTAAATAGTTCGGTAAATCAAAGTGTATAGTTTATTCGAAATATCGTCGCTTAAAGTTCTAATTACTACAGTTAAAACAGTTCAGTAAATCAACGTCTATATTTTCTTCGAAATATCGTCGCTTAAAGTTCTAATTACTACAGTTAAAATAGTTCAGGAAATCAAAGTGTATAGTTTATTGGAAATATCGTCACATAAAGTTTGAATTACTACAGTATTAACCCCTTGTCATACTTTGACGAGTCTGACACGCGACGAAAATTTCTAGTAATAATTTGTACAGTGTGAATGTTGTTCCATTCTTTTAATTTAAATAAAATTCTAATCTCTAGTCAATATTTAATGTTATAATATTTAATCTCTTCAATATTTAAATGTCGATGCGACTATAAACACACGATAAATCTAAATCGCCTTTCTTCTCCCCTTAAAAAATATTACAATCGAAGAACAAAGGGGTTAATACTGTTTTAAATTACATTATTTTAATAAATGCGTCAATCCAATCTTCTATAGCTAAATTAACGCACAAGCTACAATTTTGCAAATTTCGAAGACGCCACTGTGATTACCTCTCATGCTGATCAGCAGCTAATTAACCAACACCTGAAGTTCGATTCTGTTAGACAGCTTCACCGGTGCGTCCTCTGTCAGAGTCTGGCGAACTAATGAACGTATAGGAGCGGAAATCACATTAGCAACGCGACGAAAAAGCACCGTGGACATCCAATGACGCGATATGGACATCGAGGCGACGAGCGGTGGTTGCGTCTGTCGGAGGGTGGTTCAGGGTGGCTGGCCGTAGGGTGTCAGAGATTGGTTCGCGTCGGTTCGTGGCTCAGCGACGAGACACCGTTCGCATCCGTCTTCCCTCAGCCCTATCATGGGGTGCGCGACGTCCGGGGACCGGGGTGTCGTTCGAAGCGGCGTGATGGATACGCGGCTCCGGGTGCAGGCACCCTTTCGCATATCAACTACACCAGTCAGTCCTTCTCCCAGCGATCCTTCCACACGTTCCTCTACTTGCGGCTCGCCGTCTCGAGACACCCGGAGGATCCAGTCCTCCTCCCTCCCTCCCTCCCCATCTCCTCGACCCCCGTGGGACCGGTGCCCCTCCTTATTTCACCTTCATCTCGCTGCCTTTTTATTCGACCCCGCGCGCGTTCGCCTCCTCTCCGCCATTATTCTTCCTTCGGTTTGCATCCCCTCGGCTTCCTTATTCTTTCCTCGCTCGTACTCGGTTCTTATCAACCGGTCCCTGCTCCTTCGCACGGCTCGTACCCTTCCTCTCGCTTCCAGGTGCCGGAGAGGTACCATCGGTATTGTTTTCTTAGCCTCCACTAGACACCGTCTGACTTTTTGTTTCCGGATCTTGCCGGACCCGCGAGCCCGCGCGATCCTCTTTGTGCCGAAGCTCTTTGACCAGCTGGCACTGCAGGGACGAGGAAAATTACTTTGCCGCGTTAACACTTTCCCTAGTTTCCGCGGCGGGCGTCTGTGGACTGGAATTTCGTGGTTTGGCGACTGGGATGTTGCCGTCGAACGTGGAAAAGAGGACGTTTTGTCTGGTCGGGGTTATTTGGTGGTCTGTCGAGCCGCGCGGGAATGCCTTTATCGTCTGTCCTCAAAGAAAGGGATCCGGAGGAAGGGAAATTCGACGAATACTGGACAAGTGCGCCAATTGCTGTGCTCTAATGATCAATGCGCACTCGCAATAATTTCGCTTTAATTTAAAAACAATGTTATATTTTAATAACGTGTCTTAACCCTTTGCGCTCGAAGTTATTTTCATTATGTTGTAAACGTATTTTCTGATCTCCGATATTTCTATTTTATATAATTTATTGCGATTTATGAAGTTGAGCTAATTAGCAAGTACAGTACTTGTTATTTTAGTAATCATTAAATATAAACGAGTCTGATACTATTATAATTATTTTGAAAAATATTGTAACAATTATCAGTGGCACCTCTGAGTCGCCACTCGAGTGCAAAGGTTTAATATCCAGAGTACTCGAGAACAATTTTTCTCTGATGAATGATCTATCCGACTCTGTCATTCATGGCTGCTGTCCTACCGGTAACATCGACTCGAACGTTTCGGTCCGTGATAATCTGCCAGCTCCGACCAGCAGCTTAACTGGTGCTGCAACCATCGTCGATGTTCGGTTCAGCGTACAAGAAAGATCAGGAGCTTGGGAGCCGGGCAAAAACGACGCATCAGGTCGTCGAAGACCATGCTTCTATTCATAACACCTGTGCGACCCGGTGGACAGGACGCGCGGAGATCTTGGTAAATTAGTTCCCCGAGGATCAGCATTATTGATAAGGGCGAAACCTAACTGGTTACACGATGGAAAGCTTTTTCGAAGTCTTAAGCTGGCTTTCCGACGAGACTCAGCCGACTTGCAGTTCTGCGGGTAAACGGCGCGAGCAACTTAAATTGACTTTTTCAAGTCGCTGCGCGCTCTTCTTGATCTGTTTAATCAAATTTCGGACGTGGTTTGGACAACTTTCCTATATGAACATGTGTTTTAAATTTGTCAAAGCGTTCGCAGTTCATTCTGCAATCGTTAATTTCTTTTTTAACCCCTTGCCGTACCATTTTCTTCACATTTGCAACGATTAGAAATTTTTCGATTGTAATATTTTCTAAGAAGAAGAGGGACAATTTAGATTTATCGCGTGTATACGTTACGCAAATTAAAACAACTAAATAGCATTTACATTAAATAAATTATTACTAGAAATTTTCGTCGCGTGCAAGACTCGACAAAGTATGCCAAAGGGTTAACTCTATGTCTTATACTTTTTAGTTAAAAGATTTGCAAACCATAGTGCATTTTACCAATTTCTTTCCTCTTTTCGTCTTAGCCCTTTACACTCGAAACTATTTTAACTGTAATTCTGAAATAACTTCTCTGACATATTCCAATTTTATATTACAAAATGTATTTTATTCAAACGGAATTGAATCTTGTAACTCTTGTAATTTTGGAATATTATTTTTCATAATACAAAAATTATTTTGGAATGTGCTGTAACAATTTTAGTGTTGCCTCAGAGCCACCACTCAAGTGAAAAGGATTAATCTTTTGCTTGCTACGGTTTATGCTGTTTATACAAAGTAGAAGCCAACCATCAAGTTCAATGGACAGTTTAGTATACTTCGTTTAGACTGTTTGTCCAAGCGTCTCGTTCTAGACGCGACATCGTTCGCTGCATATGTTTCCGCGTAATGGTCAATGTAAAACAGTGAACGACCGTCCGCGAAGCGACAGCAGCGCGTGATAAATACGAACTGTATTTATCACGACGTCAAACGTACGATACGGTGATCGTCCTTCCGCGAATCGTCGCCTCATAGACGATTCATAGATGCGACGTCGCTTCCCAGTAGCGGGCGATATGAAAACAATAGAGAACCATCCACGATGCGACAGCAACACACTTTTGTCGCAATCTTCGCTCGTCGTTACGCTCGTCGTACAACATTGCCGTATCTTATCGCCCGTAATTGAAATCTGAGAGACGAGCAAAGTAATTTCATTCTCGCAAATCGTCGAAAGATATCTATGCGGCCATACCTTATCCGACCATGCCCGAAGAAATATAACCTGGAAGGGTTGGAGCGACGTCTCGAGAGAAATAAAATGGCTCGGTGAATATTACTTATTAATCTATTCATTTTGCAAGCTGTGATTCCGTTGACATTGCAGAGCAACTTGCAGTTTTAACCCTTTGCACTCGAGTGGCGCCTCTGAAGCGCCAATGTAAATTGTTATTATAACTAACAAAATAATGTTGACTAAAGATGTTGATTAAAGACTCTTCTGTTAAAAGCGTAACAGTTCTGCCAGTCACAAGACTCAATTTCACATGGATAAATTATATTAAGTACTATACTACAGCTGGTCAAAACAGCAATTTTGGACCTAATCTTAAAATGGTTCCGAGCGCAAAGGGTTAAAAAGCAGTTCAAATTCTGTGAAATGCTTGAAATTTATTATCTTACCGTAATTTATTTGCTGCCATAAACACTCTGCAGTTAATACCTTTAGCAATGCTAGG
Source organism: Augochlora pura (assembly GCF_028453695.1). Lineage (NCBI taxonomy): Eukaryota > Metazoa > Arthropoda > Insecta > Hymenoptera > Halictidae > Augochlora > Augochlora pura. Next base: position 29,467,300 of record NC_135781.1, read on the forward strand.
TTGCGATCATTTATTTTCTTCGTTTGTTTCTGCGTCGGATATAATTATAGAGAATTATTATGCTTCACCGTAGAGGAAATTTTCGTCAATTAAAGAAGTCTCGAGTGACGAAGAGGACGTATTAATAAATACAATTCGCGACGATATTGTTTGACACGTGTTTGACGCGTCCGGGACGCGCCGCTTCGCGTACAAACAGCCTGAAATGCATAAAAGATCTCGCGCCAGGTTCCAGCCAGGTTTCGCTGATTTCCTCAAGGTCCCAGCCCGTCGAGATGCCGCGACCCCGAGAATCGATCTGCGGGTCGCCGCTCTCCGCGTTTCTCATTGTCGGACAGCCTAGCAGGCCGGATACCGCGCACCGTTTATATTGCAAAAGGTGACCGGGCGCATTTCGCCAGACGAGAAATTGCAAATCCTCGAGGAATATCCCCGGGACATCTCCATCGATATTTATGAACCCGATCGACCGGCTTACCGACCGCCCCTCCCCCCAACACACATCCTCCGCGACTCTTCGGTCGCGGCGGTGCGAGCACAGTACAAGAGAGTCCGTCGAATTTTTCCCCGGGAAGCGAAGGGCGGGAAGCGCGCGTACGTTCGTCTTACTTTCTTCGAAATTCATAATTCAGGGGCGCGAGCGCGAACCGGCGTCTCGCGCACGACGCAATCCACCGTTTTCACGGCGGCATCCAAAATTCATAGATACCATCGGTTACCGTCCGGGGAATATGTGAGAACTGCCGTTCGACCGCGGTGTATCGTAATTTTTCAGTGCTACCCCCGGGTAACAGATGTTCCCTATCCCTTCGGCGGCCCCGTAGAAACAGAGAACGAGAGAGAGAGAGAGAGAGAGAGAGAGAGAGTGAGAGAGAGAGGAGCCGCGCGGCCGTAACGCGCGCTCGATCGAGCGTTCCGCGAGAAATTACGCGCGCCGGGACCTGTGTTCCTTTTAGCGTTCGGGATCGTCGTCGTTCGAGGATATCGTCCCGGCTTTGTTGTTCGTTGAACGCAAAACGGGCCCAGGAGAAAAATTGCCCGGGGTTAGGCGAGCGATCGTGCTCCTCTCGCCTCCCTCCCTCCCTCCCCTTCACCGACCATGATCTCGTGGGAGCTGATGGCTGTGCGAGCACCGCGCGAGATGCCGAGATGAATCGCGCGCGCCTTTTCCCGGCCGCTGCGGAGAAACCGTTCCACGAAGGTGGCTATGAAAAATAATGAAGGACCGGGCGAACGGGTCATTCTGGGCTGTACAGACATCGTCTTGTGGGTTTTGCCGGTGATCAGGAACGAGGGAGATTAGCGTTGTTAATGATTTAATAGGGAGAGGAGGGATTTAGTCACCCCGGGTGCAGGCTTAAAGACCGTGTCCCTTCGATACTCGGGCTAGAGAGATTTATTAATTTATGGGTCGTGGTTTTGATCGAATATTGATGAGATTATATGTTGTTTACTTGTATTAGTTTAGATAATAAATGAGAGCAGAATGTTTTATAAATTGACTGTATGTAAGATGTATTTAAACAAGATCAGAAGTATCCTATCTTCGTAGATATTATTTAAATTTATTTTATATCTATTAAACGGGAATTTAGTTGTTTTTTTTAATTTATAAACACTTCCACAATCATTATCAAAGTCCATGGCTTCTCTTTAACACATTCGCTGTCAGCATTATTAGCGTATTTATCGTATTAACCCCTTGCACTCGATGCCATAATAATTATAAATCTGAAATAATTTTCCTGGCTCATAATTTTTCCATTGTATACAACGAAGTGCATTTTTATGCATACGAAACTGATTCTTGTCACTCAGACCAAGAGTTTGACTATTTAACAATTGTTTAAATCTAAATATTGTTTGTACAAAAATGATCTTAGGACATGATAGAACAATTTCAATGATGCCTCAGAGTCACCACTCGAGTGCATAGTGTTAAACAGCCTTAGCCGTGTATAAAATATAATAAAAATATCATCAAAAGAAGCTATATATTCTCTACATAATATACATATATAATATATATAGTATCATGGTATATTTAACAATTTCAAATAATCGTAGGTATATGTATAGATTTTATATGTATTTTATAATTATTAAATAGAAAATCGTGGTCATCGCACGTAAAAGATAAGCAACATCCGCAGGTCGTCCTCGATACGAGTTTTCTCCATTTTCCAAATAGTAATTTCCTGAAATTACAAAAGCAAGGGGGATTTCGTTAAGGCGCAGGATAGAATTGAAAGTCGAAAGTGTGTCAGAGAGCGGTGCGGCGGGGCGACGATTCCTTTGCGCGGCCGGTTCATTGGTATTAATTAATTTTCTATAAGCAGTGGAAGGCGGGCGTGAAGTGCGCCGCTTTAATTACACGGCGTCCGCGTCGCGGTAATTAATTAAACGGGCGTTCTTGTTTACAGCCGGCGTTGCACACGGACCTATGGAATCGATCCGCGCGATACATCCGCGCAGCATCCGCGGCATCCCGTTTCTGCGCACGGAACAATAACGAGAACGTGACCGGATAATAAGGGCGAAGTAACTGCCGCGTTTAATCCTGTTGGCCCTGTCAGGGAAATCGATCGAATCGTGTCGAGCATGAAATGACTGCGCCGCCTCCGATCTCCCTGCGCCCTGGAACGGATTAAACGGTAGCAGTATGCAAAGTGGCCGGCCGGGGGACCGCGCGGGGCGGCCAATGAAACCGGTCCGAAATCTATTCACCGATTTAAGGACCCGTCCGCGGACACCGATTGATAAACACTGCGCAACTGCGGCCACCACGTGCTCCCGCGATTGCGACAATTTTATCGGCCGGTCGTTTCGATTGCAGTATAATAACAACGATCACGCGGACGAACCCTTTATATTAGACACGATTTGAAACTGCAATCAAAAAGAGTTTTAATGATCTGCAGTGTCTCTATTTTATGACTTAGAGTATTTTAAATGCAATTATTTTAGAAATCGATGTGTCAGTTCTTGAGAGTTTCTGGAATTCATTCTTTCAGTGGAAAGGACTGAGTAACGTTATTTAATAAAAATTACGATTACACTACGTTATATGTGACGCGTGTTATTCTATTATAACGAGAGAAGCATATATTTCATTTAAAATAAAATCATTGTTTCTGCCCTTATCTTAGTATGTTGAAAAGATCATTCTCACGTGTGTTAAATCGTGTATAAAATCCAGTTAAACGATTCTATCAATTTATGAGAAAAATGAACAGAGAACAAAACCGTGTTATTGCATTATTTCTCGACAGAACAAACATATTTTTTCCTCGACCTCCAATTTTCATTTTACATAAAAATCCGCTGTCCAGTTACGTTTTCTTCGCCACGAAATTCGCCCGGTTGATACATTGAAAATGAGCAATTGTGCGCGGTGTTTTAAAAATTGGCCTAACGAGATCGGACAATACGGCGGGGGCCGAGTGGCGCGTGAACGTGAAATCGGCAGGTTCGACAGAGGGACCGGCGCCGCCCGCTCGCATCTCGGAGGCGTGAGCTTTCAGCCCTGTCGGCTAATTTTCCAGTCAGTGCCCCGATTACGTTAACCCGCGGCGACGTAACACGCAAACCCGGATTTACGTAGCGCGGACCCAGGAAGCTGGAATCGAATTCGAATCACTGTTCCATCCAGAAAGGAAGATTGTAACGGGCCGGCTCTCGGGTCTCCCCCGGCGTGTCGAGTTAAATCATCCTGGAATAGCCCCCGTTTCCCGGCATTAATTCCGCGGCCGGCTGCGAAACGCCGGTCCGCGTCTCGCATGCGGAGGGGGGTGGCGGCGGACGGAAACATACCGCTAAAGGGCCCAACAACGTCTACACGGCCGGAGTGATCCGCTTAACGAGCGCCTCCGCTCCGGCGAATTAATTTTGTTGGCGCGCCACGAACGATCGCCGTCCTTTTACGAGTGCCGCGGATTTGTTAAACAGAATACGTCCGCGTAGACGAGTTCCGCCCTCTGATTCGACCGCGCCAACGGGACTTTCTCAATCAGCGGAATTCATTTTTATCCCCCCCTCTCCTGGTCCTGCGCTCGTTCGCGGGAAAATTACACTGTTGGAGAGCCGGGGCTTGGGAACAGTTGTACTATCGATTTCGGTGATTGAAACTGTTATGGGGAACTT